>NC_133210.1:4555020-4750020 GCF_958299795.1 Porites lutea
GACCGACCTGATGACACAACACTTTTAACAGCAGCGTGTCCTCCAGTTCCATCTTGTCCTGCTTCACTTGTTATATGACTCATCATGCTGGTTATACACAAATCAAAGTTTCCAGAGAGCTTGGTTCCGTCCACTCCAACCACCTCTGTCCTTACCTGGGCGGCAGGTGAAATTGTGTCATCACTAGTACTTCTCACGACGAACTCCGTTACATCAAGTTTTGTATTATTTTCTAGGTCCTCGGTAACAAATTGCTCTTGTTGAACTGAGATTGGCACTTGAATTCCTGATATACTTGCTTCCTTCATTTCTCCATCTTCTGACTGTTTCTTTTCTGTTTCCAGTGCAAGTTCAGTCGAAGGAGACACAAGTGGGATGCCTGTGGAAAGTGAGTTACCTGTGGAAGTTACCAGGGCACACAACGTGTTTGGCTGCAAAGAAGGGGGTATATGAATACCAACTGCTGAAAGACGTGCAGCATCATCTAGGTTAAAATTGCTTGGGTGGAAAGAACCAATGGTGGTGTACATGACTTCGGGTTCTGTTTCACTAGCATTGCTCCCGCAGCTAACTACACCAAGCTCTGCAGGCATGTCACCTTGGGAAGCATCACTGAAATCAACTGTAGGAAAAAAAAGGAAGGTAGAAAATGTAACCACAGTACAATAAAGAACATTCAGAACAAGGAGGAAAGACAGGGGACAAAAACGGAACAATGACAAACTTAAGGGGGGTCATGTGGTTACAGCTGCCAAATGGAATATCGCTTACCATTTGTTTTACATTTTCCTTTAAGCTTTTTATTCATGCCTTTGTTGAGTTCAAAGCGTAACAGACAAGGTATTTCTGGGGGCAGCAAGGAAAGTGTATATCATCATGCACTGGGCAACCTAACCAATTCAATGTTTTGTGTCAAAAGGTAAGCACCAAAAGTACCCTAACTTGCCCATGCTTCAAAATCTTTTTTTACCCACATGAATAGTACAGGCAATCGAATGTCCAAATGTTGATTTTATTCTTTACAGGCAAAAGCATTAACTTTATTGCCAGAACTTCATGTATAAGTTCTTACCCACTACGGCCTTCATTCCATGTCGCTTCTGATGAGCCCTTAAGTTAGCAGCAGTGGTGTAGGTCTTTGCACAACCATCAATATCACACTTGAATGGTTTCTCACCAGTGTGTTTACACATGTGTACATTAAGACTACTTCCTGCAGTAAATGCCTTGTTGCACCCTTAAAAAAAACATAAACAGGCACATTAAACTTCTCTATCTTAGGGGCTATTTATATGATACCAGAATGACTTTCATTCAGGAATGACTTTCATTCCAGAATGAAGTTCGTAGTGCATTCACATCATAAACTTCACTGGTTTAGCTTATTCTTGCTTGCATGGTTTTTGCACCACATCAGATACGCATGTGCCACTTACCCCAGACTACACAATTAATTATTTTGTGATTTACACACTGTTTACAATCCAGAATGAAGTTCGTTTTCAGTTTACATGATAACAGAATGAAATTTCAAAAAAACCGGAATGACTTTTGTAGGAACCAAAAGGTTGTTTCAGCATCATGAAAACAAATACAGAAAAATTATCTTAAGATGGGTTGAACTCGTTCCAGAATGAAAGTCATTCTGGTATCATGTGAATAGTCCCTTGCTAACTATCCAGACTATTCACAGTCCCTTGTTTTTTTGTAAGATTGTCAGGATCACGTTTCAAATGTACCATTTCAAATTTACTTTGGGAGCAGGGGATGGTTGGGAAGAGACGAGAACAATATTTAATAAATTTTATTAATAACATGATAAAATATTTCCATTTTTCTGACCTCCCTCCCTCATACTACTATAAATTCTGACACCCACCCCCTCGCTACATGGGACCAAGCTAGCCAACCTGACCAGTAATGATAAGTACTCAATAACAACTATCTTTATGCAAAAAATAGAGGAGCGTGAACAGTCTAAAAGCTATCCAGTTTTGGTGCGCACCTCAAATTTGCAAGAATGGGAAAGTCAAATTTTGCAAGACTTGAATTTCATTCTCTGGCCAAAAAATCAAGTTATTGTGATTTCTCAGAGTACGGTACATGGCTATGAATAACTGAATGGCATCAATGCTTAATGAAAATTAAAATTTTGTCTCCAGTGCTTGAGGAGAGAATTGCGTTCCATTCAATTTCCAAGAGAAGGTTTTTGCACATCTGTTTTTATTGTAAGGTGATAATTGGCGAAAAAAGGTATGCATAATAAACTTCATTTGGGAAAACAACCTTACCGTCCACAGGACAAACATAAGGTTTTTCTCCTGTATGGACAAGCATGTGGGTCTTTAAATGACTTGATCTTGTGAATGATTTAAGGCAGCCTTCATGGAGGCACATAAATGGTCTCTCTCCCGTGTGTTTCCGCATATGCCGCTTAAGTTTATAAGCACTTGTGAAAGACCAGCCACATCCCTGAACAAAAAAGACACTGTGAAATGAATCAAATCTCTACAACAATCATTGTCAGACAGGAAACAGAGACATTTAGGGGAATAGGGTATCTAAAATACATGTAGGATAAAAATGGTTAAAGCGCACCATGAGCCAAAGACGCCCATAAGGCCAGAGTGTATAATGGAAGAACATAGGGTATACCTGCTAACTTTTTACGTTTATAGGCGTGACATTTTTTATCTTAAGAGTGCCAAGATTTTTTGTAGGGTCTGATAATATCCGAAGATGTCCGAAAACGTTCTCAAGACTTCCGAAGATGTTACTAAGAGTTCCATCTAACACGAACATGGGAACACAAAGGAACATTGACTTCCCTACTAAAAAAAGAGAATTCGGAGAAAGTCGATCATCCACATAGACTTCTCTTTTCTCTTTTCTCTCTTTGGTTTTGGTTTGTTTGAATAATTAATATATTTTTCAAATGTGTCAGTTAATGCTGTAATGGCTCAAACTTTTCCACCAGGCATGACAAATTAGAACACAGGTGAGAGTAGGCGAGAGATCCAAGTTTTCAATCTGCAGGTGTGACACTTGGCAAGTATAATAGGGGTATTACCACTCCCTACTGGATAGAAAGCTAGTCTATTGCAGGGTTATACCCACCAGTTTGCAGTCAGCACTCATTTATACACTGTGGTGAAGTGAGACATACAGTAGAGAGAGGTTCGACTGTAAACATAATATTATGATAGTTATACCTGTACTTCACAGTGAAATGGCCTTTCACCCGTATGTGACCTCAAATGCAGCTTTAACTTTGATGCCTTTGTAAACCTTTTCTCACATCCATCTACAGGACATGCATGTGGTCTTTCTCCACTGTGAATCTTCATGTGGGCTGTTAAAGTCCCATTGGCAGAGAACACCTTACCGCACCCCTCCATTTCGCATTTATATGGCTTGTTCTCTGTTTGATGTCTTCTTTCGTGAACTTTTAGCTTGTGTGCTGTAGGAAATGTTTTGTCACAGCCTTCGTATCTGCACATGTGGGTGTCTGTTCTATAGTGGGCTCTGACATGTGTCTTCAAGTTGTAAGCAGTGGTGAAACACTTGCCACATCCTTCATGGGTGCACTGTTAAATAAAAAAAAGTCCACCAGTCATCCAATTTGCAACATTTTTATATCCTACAATCAAATCCAGGCATTTAAAAGATAATCAACTCTCTTGACAGCATGCAAAGAAAGTTGTGTACGATAGCCTGGGGCTAGTGGATTTTGCTATTGGGCTAGTGATTTTCGTAACTTGCCTGACGGCAAATGCTGTTTTTTGGGGAAATTCAAATTACAGAAGGATTGTAATCAATCCTGCTAATTAACTTTGTAACTTTATTTGATTTACCACAAAATACAAACAACGATAAAACAAGACAGTTACACAAAAGCAAATGAAAGTGGCGAGGAAGCCCAAAAAGAAACCATCAGGCTTATAGACATTGGGCTCCCTCAGAGTAAAAATAAAGTTAACAGTAACAGTAAGGCCAGGATCGAAGGTAAAATACAATGAAGGTAAGTAGAAATTAACTAATTACATAGACTGAGTTAAGTTGACAAAATATAAGGTATGGTACATGTAACAATAAGTATAAAAATAATATCAGACATGTGAAGAAATATAACTATTTACTACAAGATTTATAACTAATAATTCATAAATAATTTTTTTTTCAATTTCGTTTTGAATAAGTGGAGAGAATTAGATTCTTTAATATCATTTTCTATAGAGTTATAATAAGTAGGTCCTTGACAGAAAATTTACGAAGGTTTGTTCTACAAAAAGGAAGGTGAAAATTGTTTGCGTGTCTAGTGGCATAGCTATGGACTTGTTTGTTTAAAGAAAAATAATTGTTGAACTTTGAAGGCAAAAGAGAATGGATAAGAGAAAACATAAGTTTACCCAATTCTAGTTGTCTAATATCGGAAAGTTTTAGTAGCTCTAATTCTTTGAAAATAGGGTCTGAATGAGAATCAAAAGTTGATTTAGAAATAATTCTGATAACTCGCTTTTGTAAAGAGACAAGACGGCGAAGATTGGTCTTGTACCTAGATCCCCAGACAATAATACAATAATGAAGATAAAGATAAACTAAACAATAATTAAAAAGGGTTTTGGGGCTAGTTGAAATGGCTTGTGGGCTAGTACATGCTAACTACAGCTTGCCCGAATGGCAGGCTGTAAAACTGACTTTCTTTGCACCCTGCTTAACTCTCCAGGTTTAAGAAAGCCTCTTCTAGGCTCCAAGATAGTAATGTGAGGTTTAATTGCAGTAAAAATGCTTAAGGATTGGGGAAAGAGAGAGCCACTTTCCCCTTCCTCAGATCGCACACACCATATTTTTGCTTAGTTTGTTATAATTTTGCAACATCCCAACTATCTCAGAGCCTTGCACAGGCTAGACTTCATCTAGACTAAATCCTTCCCTTCTTTTCCTTGGTTCCCACCTATCTGTCCACAACAACAGAAGTAGAGGTCAAGTATATACTACATTTACCCTTAGTACTGTTAAACTGTTAAACCCAAATAAGGCTGTGCAAAAAACCTACCAGAAATGGCTTCTCTCCAGTGTGGCCTCTAATGTGCCTCTTCAATTTGTATGATGTTGTGAATGCCCATTCACACCCTTCTTGAGGACACTGAAATCAATAAAAAAAAGGCATTAATTTGATCAACAAAATCCAACTAGGCGACCATTTGTTATGATGTGCCAAATTTTACAAATCTCACAATAGAAGACTTTTTAATTTTTTTTTAAATTTCTTAGATACCTTGAAGGGCCTTTCCCCTGTATGCACTAGCATATGAAGCTTCAATTTAGATGCTTTGGAACACACTACATTACAGTCAGGGTGTGGGCACACAAGACGTTTGCCATCACTACACTGTTCCTCGTCCTCCTGTTGATGCAAATTACCACAATAATATTATTATCTTTCAGTAGTGACTGTGCAATACTGCACCATACTGCATGTCTAACACTTATATCTGATTTTGTCTACAGACAACCTTGTTTATGAGTTATAATGAAGAAAATACAAAACTTGGACTAGCCTGTGAATACAGCCTGACTTGTCACCTGCTCTCCGCCATTTGGGACATTTTACAATAGGGAGAAATTTGCATTTTGGTCCCATAAATTCCATACCAATGACATAATTCTGTCCAGGATCTGGCCAGAGACTCTAATGAGACCCTTCCCGGGTAAAATCACGACAAGCAACATGGCCTTGAAATGGCGACAAACAACACAAGGGGTTGAAATAATTGCAACAGTGATGAAGACAATTTAAGTGCAAAAACAATAATAAATTGTACAATGCCAACAGGGACATGGCTTCCTCCTCAATGCATGAAACGACTGGTTTTGAAAACCAAACTAGGGAAAGCATACCCACCCTAAGACGGCCTATTAAACTGGTTAATATGGTTAACTCATTCAGCTACTGCTCATGAATAACGTACAAAACACAAAAGGTCCGAAAGATCAAACGTTAAGAATGCACTGGTCTACCAAGAAACTCTCATTTCTTTGTAACATATTTGCTTTTAATTACAAGAAGATTTCGAGTTTCACCAGCACCAATTTAGCAGCAGAACTCAACATTTTACAATAATCAACAAGGATAAACAGAAACTCAACATACTTATTTCTAAAACCCCATCACTTTCAGATTAATATGACAGTATGTTAAAACTTGATTCAAGTAACCATGAAATTTTTAAAGGAAAAAGTTTACTTACAGACAAAATAAATTTTCACCAGTGAGCTGGAGGGTGGATAAGTTGAAAATTAAGCATACCTCAGAGATACAGCATACTAACTGACCAACCTAATGTTGCGAAAACATCGCTTACTGTCTTAAAGATTCTTGACTGTATGCATCTGGAAAATCGTATTAATTTTGACCTACTTATGACTGGACAGAGTTCAAATACCTGTTCATCTTGTGATGTTTCATCCACCTCCATGCCACTACTTCCATCACGCGTCATGTTGATGTGAATTGCCTGGTTTCCTGTCACTCCTGGTACCAGCATTCCACTCAGCAACACCTGTTGCTGATCTGTCAAAATCACATTTCTGGTGAGATCTGCTGAGGAGGTAAGCACATCCAGAGCTGCAGCACTACCATCTCCATGATTTAGCATTGAGCTTGTTGTAACAACTTGATAATGTGTTTCACTCGCTTCAGCATCTCCCTCTGTTAAAAATGCAGGAACTTGAGTTGGAAAGGAAGTCACATCAGCAGAAAGAATGCTAGTCGTTACCAAGGAGATAGCTTGGCTGTTGGGATACACTTGAATTGTTATTTCCTGTGTAGGTTTATTCTGCTCTTGAAGTAATGTGTTATTCTCCACATGTTGTCCCTGGTTTGTGGCTTCATGACTGAGACACTCTTTGTTGATATTGGAACCTTCTACTATGTGAAAGAAACAAAAAAATAAAATTGAAAAACGTACTTAATAAAACAGGTATGAAAAAGTCAGAGCAGGTTAAATCACAGATTTCACGTGATTACGAAATTAAATAGAATAGCTGTGTACTCCTGAAGTTAGGCACAGTTAAATTCTCAAGAAGCTCTTATTTTCCTGTTAGTAATATTATCAATGGTGTGACTTTCTTCCGGGGGTTACTTAGTGTACCTGTATTTCCAGGAGGTTCTTACTCCCAACCTTTTTGTAAGAAAATATTAAAAAAACTTGAAGATTTTTGTGCCATTTTCAAAAAGTTCCAAGAAAAAAATTGTGAAAATTATGGACTCCTAAGGTGAGGTATCTAACTGGGGTTTAGGACAAGAGAAACTAAGAGAAACCATATCTAATGATCATGGCACTAAAAAGAATACCCTGTTTGAGGACTGGGAACTCCAAAACTGCAGACACCAGTTCCCCAAAAGATGGTTAAGTTTAAACAAGGATTAAGCCAAATTCCAAGCAAGGTTTTCTTGTCTACAGAACATGTAACTCGAGCTTACAAAATACTGTTGTGTCTTCACTCTGAGATCCAGAGATGATAACATAAAATGTTACTCTAAGCAATGCATAGGAAAGTAAATATACAAAAGGTGGAACAAAAGTTTTAATCCTAGATTAGCACTAATCTACGTTTCAGGAACTTGGCCCAGATGTAATACCCCACTGCATGCAGCATACCTATACAGTTTAGGTACCACATGTAAACGTATGGGAGTACCCTTAAGGTCCCCAAGTATTAAAGACGTGACTTTGCACTTGACTTACTTAAAGAAGGCGCTCTCTGTTCTTCATTAGACTGTTGGCCATTCTGTAAATGTGTAGATGAGCAAGGGTCAACCAGATGTGCCACACTAGGAGATCCTAAAGGATCAATGCTTCTTATGTACTCTGGAACAACCCTGCCGTCAACGCTGATCAGGTTAAAGTCAGGCTTGATTCCTCCTCTTTCCAGATGATTTACGTCACCTTTAAAGGAAAGTACTAAAATATTGTTAAAGAAACAACACTAACAGCCTCCATGATCAAAGAAACCTTTCATTCAAGACACTGCTGCAGAGATTTTTTAATGGCTCGCCAGCAAGGATTTAAAATTGTACAAATTTCAAGACTTTTAAATGGAAAGCAAAAGTTCACTTTAGAAACAATGGCATCTGTGAGACTAATGTGACAAAATCAATTATTAATCAATTTTTTCCTAACCCTTCCCTCCCCCTCCCCCTCCCCCCACCCCAACCCCGGTAGAAATTCTGCTCAAGGCTCATACTTTTCCTTAAACTGTGGCTCCTAGACCCTAATCCTCCCTTTGAATTGCCAGTGACAGTAATCTACGGGTTGGGTATAGAAATTTCTTGGGACCACCCAATTCCGAACAACAATGTTGGTAGGGATAGAGAACTTCAAGGATTTATGGAGATTAAAAGTACCTTCAGGGTGAAATGAGCTCATGTCTTTATCTCCAATCCCACCATATACAGAGCGTTGGAATGTGATATCCAAATCTTCATCATGGTTCACTGTGCTTCCATGTTCAAATGGTGATGATAACTGGTCCTCTAAGTTGCCATGGAGATTAAAGCAGTCTTGCTCAGAGCTAGGCTGGTCAGACTCACAACAGGCTGTTGAGACACTGGGTAGTGAAAACTGCTTTGAATTTGTTGTAATGGTACTCGTTGTTGTGATAATGAGTTCACTATCAAGCAAGGTGGATGATGATTCTTCCATTTCATTTTGAGGGTGAGACTGGGAGTCTTTGCCATCCTCAAGAATTTTATTGTTTTTGCCAAACTCATAGTTGTCGTCTTCTGTTAAGGAGCAATGCAAAGAATATGTGAAAGCGTGCCTCGACCAAGTTCTGATAGAGCTTTAAAATTCTCTCTATAAATTGCCTTGTGTTTACTTAGGAATCTGAGGGAGAATGTGACATTAGAGGGACAGTCATTCAGTTCCTTTAATATAGAGCTAAATGAATTGATTACTTTCATGGTAACATTTTAGCGAGCTTGAGCAACCCGGCGGCAACAATGGAAACAAAAAATCATGAAGGCAATTTTGGGTTTTACAGTCGTAATAAGCAATACAAAACATCTGATCAAGCATCACACTTTTTGAAAGATTTCTTTGTGTCATCGCAAAATTCATGTTGTCAAACTTGATCATAATAGCAATGCAATCATTCACTTTAATCTACAAGATTTGTATTTCATTAATATTGATCGACACAACTTTTATTTTTTGGGAAATACCCATACAGAGTCTAGATGTAAGATTTCTTGCTTCACACAAAAGAACATTTCAAGTGCACTTAAAACAAATAAGACTTTTGTTATTATTCTCCAAATGTTGGGCATCATATGTTAAAAATAACAAGATGAGAACTTCCTAAAATATGTTAGTTTTGGGTTGAGCTTGAGCTAAGTGTAAGGTTAAGCAAATTTCAGGAATTGACAAAATTTTACGTAAGGTAATCTTAATGCAAGTTCTATTTATAAAATCTGTAAACTAAGCTTTTTACAACTCATATTGACATCAAATCCCGATATTACTACTGCATGCATACGATTACAGACATTCTTTTGCGCAAGACAATAGCTGACCCCCAAAACAATAATTAATTCAGTAGTTTTGCTTTCCTTGAACTGAAGAGTTTTAGAGTTCAACTAAAGTCCAATTTTATATGAATGCAGAATAATCGTTTTCCCGCGCAATTCAAGTATTTCTGAGAGCATGTCTTTGCTCTATGATCACAACACAACGAGCTTCTGTAAAACGTTCAAAACACGTCGTAAACGACTTAGCATCGGATACAGAAGCTTATAACTCACGAAAAAAATACTTTCCTACCGTTGGAACAGTTTTGCAGATCACTGGCCCCTGTGTGTTGTTCAGGGAACCCCTTGGAAAGTGATGGCCCCTGCGAATCCATCATGGCGCTCCCCACAGCCGAGAAGAAAGCAAAATGGCGGACGACATGCAGCATGCAGGCAATATGATATTGCGCAATAGCAAAACAAGAACCACTTCCATGGGGGGTGGTGAGACATTAATTATTCCCAGAGTGTCTAAAATTCTAAAGAATAGGGCAGGGATGTGCGTTCTAGTCAATTTCTGGTTATGATAATAAAAAATGTTGAAATTCTTACTCAGAGTCCAGACACCAATACAACACACATTGATCGATACTTTAATCAAAACTGCCCATGCCCCAGTCCGCACAGGTATTTTGCGCGCGATGGACACGCGGAAAGCACGCAAAGAAAAGGAGAGGTTACATAGCAAAATGTTGTTTGCTTTGTGATGAACGAGGAAGAGTGGTAGGGGAATCGAAATTGGCAGAAACTTTGTTTATGTTCTTTGAGTAAAGGCCATGTCTAACACCACAGACGATGGGAAAGGTGACAATGATCCCTGTCCTCTCCAGTACTTTGATTTTAAAATGGTGGACCACAAGGCGATGTGTCCTTTCTTCACTTCTTTGTTGACCCGTTCAACCGAACAAGGGATCGCACCAGAGGATCTCCACCTGCTTCAAAGCGACCTTGAAACTCTTCTTGCAGGCGCCAATCGCCGAATAAGACAGATCGACTCCGAAATGAAACTGTTGATTGACTGGGTAGAGAAAAAAGACAAGAAAAGCGTTAGGCAAAGAGAGTTAGAGATTCTAAATTCGCTGTCTTCATTTAAACGTAGCAGGTCAGCAGCAGAGGAGAAAGGAGCAAAACGCCAAAAATTTGAAGAGTCTCGTAGCGCCAGCCCAGCACCGGTGGGAAGACCAAAGAGCAAACATTCGGCTTCTTCTGAAGGAAGCCAGGAGGAGGACACATTCTCCCCTAGTGTGAAAGCAAAAAGCGATGCCCCCAATCGCTTTTGGACGGCAGTTGAGCCATACTGTGCAGACATCACCTTAGAGGACCAAAAGTTTCTTGAAGAGTCTTTAAAGGTTCCTGATGACGAACAGGAATATTACAAGATCCCACCTTTGGGACGGCACTATGCAGAAAAGTGGGCTCAGGAAGATCTTCTTATCGAACAAGAGGAAGGAGCTAGGGTGCAGGACAAGAAACTACGTGGAACATTAACTAACACCACAAGTGAAAACACTGGCAAAACAAGCGAAGAAAAATCAACGTTAAAAAAAGGAGATTCTGCTGCACTCCCAGAAGAGGATCTGTGTCCATTTGGGCCTCTTACGCAAAGACTGGTCTCTGCTTTAATTGAAGAAAATATAATAGCGCCTATTTCTGAGCAGAGTTCCTCCGTATCAGGAAACTCAGACAATGTTACTACTACAAGGAGTGGTAACAACCCCCCTCGCACCCCTACAAAGGCACCCCATGTACCTCATACTCGTACTTTAGAGGCGCGCATAAGGGAAGAATTAGTGTTCCAGGGTTTGATAGATGCTGATGATCAGACTGATGAGGATAATGATGATGAAGTTTTATCTGAGCTAAAACGACATCAAAATGAGTTACGTGCTTTGATTGCAAAGAACAGACAGCAAAAAATGGAATTATTGAAACTAACTCAGGAGGAGATGAAGAGACAGGAACTCAAGCACAGAGCACAAGTAGCCGATGCAGAAGTCATGGAGTGGTTCAGAAAAATGATGGCCTGTAAACAAAAACGAAAGTCACCTACCAAGAAAGAGAAGGAAGCTGCTTGGAAGGCACTAAGGGAAAGGGAAGCAATACAAAGGGTTCTTGGAAACACATAAATTATATACAAATATGTGTGACATACTTTTGTCCAGGTGTTCCAATAATTTCGTGGCATGTAACTGCTGAAATTATGAAGAATACTTAGAATGCCAAGCATTAAAACCATGAACACATGATACATACATCTGTTGTCTGGCCTTCAGTGATTGGAACTGTGAGGAATGGGTGGGGAGGGGGAAGGACGGGTTGGTTTTAGGTTCTGCTTTAAAGCAATAGCAACAAAGGGATTGCAATACTACCTCTGGAGACTGGGAGGGGGCTAGTCAAGACAGGAGACTGGTAGAATCAGTTAGTTCAAAAGTTTACAGTGACCAAGAGAGCTCACCAAGAGACCAAGAGTTATGAGTTTTTTGTGCCAGCATTTGATTGTGCCTGATTACCCTTCTTTTAATTCTATACTTTCTGGTAAGCCTGTGACAACTTTGTTTATGCTTGGGAAAACTTGCTGCTAGGG
This sequence comes from Porites lutea, assembly GCF_958299795.1. Lineage (NCBI taxonomy): Eukaryota > Metazoa > Cnidaria > Anthozoa > Scleractinia > Poritidae > Porites > Porites lutea. The sequence goes on from NC_133210.1 coordinate 4,567,179, forward strand.
TCATACATTTAATCCTTGTTCGCAGACTTGGTGTCACTGTCATTTTTTGTATATTTTTTCAATAAATTAACAACCTGGAACAGTGATGTGGGCAAATATTCGCTTAAGAGAGGTTTGAAAGCAAAAATTAATACACCATCTGAAATCACTAATGTAAATAAATATTTTATGTTTATTTGCCACAAAATTCTGGATCATGTATTGACATTCTCAACAATACAAAATACTGATTTTTACAATATGATCCATTTAATATCTATGAAAATAGACATTTTCATCCTTGTTGCTAATAAATCTTGTTTCCTTGCTATAGAGTTCAAAAACAGTGAAGTAACAGAGAAAATGCGTACATATTTCATACCGGTACATTGTTTACAGGTAGCCATTGTGACACCTGAAGGAAAATCTTCAGGTTAAGCCTATATTACATCCTTATACCAATTCACTCTTGAACCATCAATTCATCATCGATCATCAATTCAGTATCCATTTACAATGAAATAGTCCGCTAACTTCTCCATAACTGAGCCACAGCAGCCCGCTTGCATTCCATCTGAATATCCACCAATCAGGAGACACTTGTTGGTCTTGACTGCTACAGCACCTTCATTGCCTTTGCGGCAATAGATGGCATGTCCAGGTTCTGACCTAACAAATACATACTTTGTTCTATTAATAGCAATTCCTTTTGAATAGAAAGGTGAGGGATCTTTGGTGATTCCATTGATTAATGCTTGGGCCTCGCTTGGAAGGACCTGAAAAAAAATGATAAAATATTACACTTTCTGGCATAATTTGCACTCCTGTGAACTCAATGTGTTGTCAGTTAACCATTGGCAGCCCTTCTTATCTCCTTGCTCTCTTGTTTGATTATATTCTAACTATTGATACCCATGCTAACTGGCTAGAGAGGCACCAAAAGTACTCTAGAACAGGCCATTTCCAGGTATCCTCAAGTTCCCTTAGAATGGCCTGAGAAAACAGCTGTTTTTTCACAATGCTACCAACAGATTCCCCATGAAAAGATGAGGTACAAGTACTGAAATGTCACTACCCAGATCTGGGCCGAAGCTTAAACCAATCAGGAAAACTACCCAGATCTGGGTAAGTGACATGCCATCAGTATGGAATTTCAGCATTAGTTCCTCAGATGCCATTTTGCAGGGAAACCACTGGTGGAATTGCAAAATGTTGGCTGTTTTCTCAGGCCTGCTTCATCAAAATGAGAGGAAGTAAGAAATATTTGATAAGAAAATAGCTCCTCATTCTCATTCAAATGGTCACTCATTTTCATATGAAAGGTTCTGAAGTTGCACTTGGCCTTATAATGAAATGAGTATTTTTAAAACTTGAAAATGGCTTGTTAAAGACAATGAGTTTCCTTTGGTAATAGGTCCGACAATTAAGTCTAGGAGCCACTGGTGAACTTTATTTTGAAGCCACACTGAAGCCTGTAGTGCTGAAAAAAATTATCCTTGAGCCTGCCCCCCCCCCCCCCCCTCTTTTCTTGGTCTGGATGTGCAGGCTCCTCTCTTACTTGATGATCTGAATCTGCCACTGTGAGGTCTGGTTAACAGAGTACATGTATGATGGGTAATGTATGGTAAACTGTGTTAGTTTAAAAAGCAGCTGCTTAAGGTCAGTTTATAGGAGTGTGTAGCCTGCGCCACAAACGAAACTAAACTCTGGTTATGGCCATCTACAAACGTGCACCAAAATCCTTGTTCTGGGCCATCACCCGTGTACCGGGATTTGAGTCGATTTGCCAATCAGGTTGAAAGGAAATTTGAAATGCGCTGCTGGTAATTTGTTGAATCTGTAAGGGGCCCAGAACGAGGATCTTTGTGCTGCTACGCAGACATTACTAACTGGGATTAGTTTACGTCTGCAATGTAGGCTAATGATTGTGAAGGAAGGAGGCTAATGTGCTAAACCTCTAGACGAAGTGTCAAGACTTGGTCATGCAATAATGTTGTTAATCTTCAGAGAAAAAGTTTGCTTCCCACTGTGCAGGTGTATATTTTAAAATGTTACAGTGAAAACATCCCCACTGAGTGTGTGCCTCACTGACTTGATATGCACCATTATTAGAAAAGAAAGGAAGGGCCAGGCACTTATATAGAGATTCATGAAGCACTATAAGCATTTGTCAGTCAAGAAGAATGCTGGCTGAAAGGCCAAATTATTTTATTTTTGCAGAGGAGTACAGCAAAATAGATGTTAGCTTCTCTGATTAAAACATTCCTCGTTTGTTTCATCAGAGTAACTGAATAGGCCCTTGTTGCTCACATTTCACAAACAGTCACACGCATCATTCCAAGACCATCAAATATTTGAGAATATAAGAACAGACGCTAATATCCACAAACAAAGTACATCTGCTCAAAAAATAAATGTAGACAAAATATAAGACATCAAATTATTGATGTCTTACATTTTCTATACATTTTGTCTACGTCTAAATTCAACAAGACACATATTTGTAGTTATATATTTCGCATGTCCATCTTTTTACTAGAGAAAATTAAAATCAATTTAAGGTGTCACTCAGTTTGGTTGGGTGTCCATTATGAAAGCTGGCTGAACAACTTGAATTCAAAAGAGTCAAAAGAGGTGGATCAGCGATAGCATGCAGCACACAAAGCCCGGGTTACATGAGCATGCATCTGCAGCGTAGAACACTAAAACACACCGATCCCGATTCGTTAAATCAATTATTCCGTTTTGCTGCTTGCGTGAGATTATATTTTAGTGGTACTGTGAACTTGTTAGTCTAGACTACAAGGAAAGAAAAAATTGTCAGCAATGCCTGTTCCATTACATTCCGAATGAAACTAGACCGAATTTGATTTTTCTTTTGCCTCACAGAATTCAGATTTTGTCCTTTTTTTTCACACGGATTCTTACTTTTATTCAGATTGTTCCATTTATATCATCGTTACAAAGGACTCTATAAACAAAGTTCAGCACACGACACACAAAGCGTTACATCAACACCTTACTACACAGACTACACAGCGCGAGCGATAAACGACAAATTAATTGAGTATAATCGATTGTGATGTCTTATTTATAGTCTTTTAAAAAGGGAAATCATCATATTTCCGCAAATAAAAGTAATGGGAACCTCACTCCCATATAATTTAGGAACACAAGAATGTTTACGAAACATAGAATAAACAGCTAAGAATATACTAACCACAAATCCCGCACTTGAGGCATATCTTTTGCCGTCCAAACCATGAATCGAAGCTCTTGCCACCTGGCTTGTACCTAATAAACTCTCGTCGATAAAATTTTGCCAGCTCATCCGATAAAACAACAATAAAGACAGTTAGTTGGTTTACCACTTTGAACAAACGCCTATTTGTCCTATTATTCATGAAATATATTTGGCATATTCCTTTCATATGCAAATCCTTTGCTCTTAAGTCACAAACCGACAAGTTGGTCACACAAAGTCACGCAACAGTTTAGTTCCAGTTCTCTCGCTCTGTCAAATCAGTTGGCGGGAAAGTCGTGTTCGCCATGTTGTGCGAAGATTGAAACACAATCTTCTCCATTATTTGTCCGCTTATTTTCTCAAAGGCCTAAAATCTAAAATTGAAATGGATGCCTTTCTACGTGGGCAAACTTCTTCTAGCAGTTCATCGAAGCTAAAGCAGGCAGCAAGCGAAGAGAGCGCCGGTCCTTCGAGCAAGCGGGTCGTTGTTCCATGGGTTGAAAAATAGTGAGTATAAATGTTTACTCGTTTTTCTTTGAAAATGTAAAAAGATAAACTGTCAATGGAAAGGCCAGCTAAACTGCAGAATAACCGATCTCGCTGAATAAGAAAAGCTCTTTTGCGTTATATGTTCTGGAAATTTTTAAAGTTACAAAATTATGCTGTTGAGTTCTTCTTTATTGCAGAAACATTGCTGCAAACATTTTTTCCTTGGTTTGTACAGAAATTACCGAATCTTGTGCAAAATTCATCCACTTCACAACCAGCAACAACCGACCCACTCCCTCTCCCTAAGGGCAAAAACAGGTCCCCATTTCCCAAGACAATGGTGTTCTTTCTTGATTGATATTAGCTTGATAATATTGGTTACTGACATTAAACACTTAATGTCAGATCCCTAAGGAAACAGTTAGTTTTGTTTCCCGAGAGTCCTGATGTTTCCTTCGTCTCGGGAAACATCAGGACTCTCGGGAAACAAAACTAACTGGTTTCCTGAGGAACCTGACATCAAGTGCTTTGTTATCTTTCTAGACTTTCACTTCAACAGCGACAAAAGAACAACCAGAGCAAATCAAAACAGTCGACTCCATTCTGATAAGAACACAAATTTAATTCTCAAAATCACTGAATGAATGATTTACAAAGTACTTTGCTAATATTAGCTGTTTCTCTTCAGGGATAACGTTGAAAATCGTTGCTTTTTAGCTTGAGGCTTCATGTTTGTGTTGTCGTGTTCATTCACGAAAAAGAAAACTTGCAGTGTTTTTCCTGCCTTCTGTCACACCACTTTCCACCATGCTTTGATCACATGCCTTAATGTATCCTGAGTGGGGTTATTGCTCAAATGTATCACGATCGGAATACATTTGATTTTAGTCAATGCAAGGCCATGTGACCAAGAATCAGCCTATGGCAGTCCCTGTTTAGTTGAGTGAAAGTCTAGGAATATAACAATGCATGTTAAAAATATAACTTGTCTTGATTTGCGTTATCAAATAAGGTCTTTAGTTTGAGTTAAGTTTCACTTCAGAGAGCAATATGTATCATAAAAGATTAGGGAGCTTAAGCAATGACGACGGCGATGGCTATGAAAACGTCACTTAAAAAGTCAATTCGCCTGCTTCAAACTTTATAGCGGTTACTCCATCTCATACAATTCATCAAATAATGGCATTTTTTCTGGAGTTGAAGTCTAACAGACTGTATTGAAGTTCAGGAAAAGAAAAAAAAAGTCATTATGGTGTGTTCACATCCTCCTCAAAACGTGAATTAGGTATTTTCATGTCGTAGTCATGCAGAGACGGCAAAGAAATTTACAGAAAAGCATGTTGTGTCTGCAGAGTTTTTGTTTTGCCAATCTAAGCCTATTGCTTTTTTGCTGTTCTTGTTGACAACGCCGTTGTTGTTGAAAGAGGGAGTAGGGAAGGGGATGTATAACTTGGTAACATTGAAGTGGAGATCTGGGATGACTTTCCTATTATTTCCTATTATTATTATTACTGTTATAATAATTATTAATGTCCACAAATGTAAGCTAATGCCCTCTTGTTCAAGTAGTTAAAACATTTTTACATTAAATGTAAAAATGTATAAATAAATTTTATTTTCAGTCGTCCTAGATCTGTTGATGATGTTGCCTACCAAGATGAAGTTGTCTCTGTGTTAAAAAAGTCACTTGAGGGAGCGGATCTTCCTAACTTGCTGTTCTATGGTCCTCCTGGTACTGGAAAAACATCCACTATACTTGCTATAGCAAGACAACTGTTTGGGTATGTCATGATCTTGGTTCTGCCTGTCTTGTAACAGTGTACTGCAAACAGTTGCAGAAATGTTTGGATACGTACTTTGACGAAAAACCGGCCTTTCTTACTTCAAATCGCTGCTAGTCACACATCTGTGAGATATATTACTCACCTCCCCCCTCCCCTCCATTCAAAGTTGTTCCTCCAAGTTTTTTGAGCATGGTCTTGTATTGCTGGCAGCTTTGATAAGGGGACGAGGGGAGATCATAAACACAAGGTAAAGTGTCTCAAGTATTTTTGCAACCTGTTATAGCTTAATTAGATAGATGTCGGGGTTCGAATCCTGGCAAGCCTAAATTTTTTAAGGCTTAAATCTTTTCACAACTTCATAAGGTGCGTTTTTTACTACAATGATCTTTGCATTTATTTCTTGATTCCGCAGTTCCAATAGAGAAAATTCAGATATTCATCAGTTTCATATTCATTGCTTACCGTTGTACATGTATCTATATATAGTCTCCTTCTGAGCCATTGTAGTCTAGCCGTGCAAAACTCCTCTTAAAACGCAAGTGCAGTTTCCAAACAAGAGCAAGGAGATCTGAATAAGTGAATTTGGGACATCTGTCTGAGTTCCTTGTGCCAGCATGTAGTTAGTGAAACTTTCATTCAGTGAAACACAACTGTTTTCATGTTCAGTCATGTGATCATACTCAATAAAATTTTAAAAAATTTGCAGAGTAACAAACTTCAGATAAGTTTATATGAGGGGAGGGTAGTGATATTTCCTGTTATCTCATTTTTCATTGGCCAGAAATCTTTAGGGGACCTACACACCGCACCTGCATTAAGCCATGGTTATGGGACAACATCCAAAGTCTTCTACTCCTGCAAACCACTGTGTTCTACATTAGTTAATTTTGTCTTAACCACTTTGTCTGTTTTCACTTCTTAGATCTGACATGATGAAAGCGCGAGTTCTTGAACTAAATGCTTCTGATGAGCGTGGAATACAGGTTTGTTAAAGTTTGGTAATAAAGTTGTTCATTAATTCAGGGGTTTTAATGAACTGTGAAGTAGGCAGTTGGTTTTGAGTCAAGTAACCAACTGTATCAACAAGCTTTGAAGAAATCTTTCTGTAATCTCTTTGAATTAGGGAGAAAAGTAGCCAAGTTCCCTGAAAAAAGTAGCTTTTTGATGGGTATCAGTGCTTATTGAATGCTGTCATTTTAAAATACCCTGAAGTAATCTAAACTGGTTAAGCAGGGGATAACTTGTTTTATGGATCACATCCCTATTTGTACTCATCTCATTTATGGGATACATTACTAGACTTAACCCCCAAAATTCCTACATGTACCTATGATCCTAGAGTTGCTATATTTTCAATAATAGCCAGGCCGTCTGTTGCTATGAAACTGCTTTGTGGGTGAATTAAATTTTGCCAATTTCATTTTTGTGATTGGCAATTCCCGTTTTCCCTAGTCTAGACTAAAATCTTCAATCAATGATACCCATTCTAGTCCTAGACTGGCTGATTTCTATATCCTATCCCAGACTGAAATGCTTGAAACTATACCCTTCATAGCCTGCGATGCGCAGACATATTTCCGGTCGTCGCTTCTCTCCCTCCGAAAATAATTACTTTTCTGAGGGAGAGAAGCGACGACTGGAAATACATCTGTGCTTCGCAGGCTTTACCCTTCACAGCAGCGCATTTATATATAACCTATATACGGAATTAACCCAACCACTGGAAAGCCATGTATCATTTTGTAGGAATGCCAATTAGGAATCTTAAAATGGCATTATATGTTATATTGAAGGTAGTGAGAGACAAAGTGAAGAAGTTTGCACAGCTGGCAGCCTCTGGTTTACGAGCAGAGTAAGTGTTGCTATTTGTTTGTGTTTCTTAGTTTCTTAAACAAGTGCCTGGAAAACATTAAACAAACAAGCAAGTGACTGTTTTAAGTATTGCCTTTCCACCTTTCCTATATTTACTTTGAAACAAAGGTTGAAATTGAGAAGTTAGTCTTTGCGCTTTCTTATGAAGTTATAACCATTTTCTCTTTTCTTTAAATCACTTATAAGCCCCTAATAAAGACCTTTTTTTAGACTTGGAAAATTATTGACTTACTATGTTTAATTTTTTCTCTCACTAGTGGTAAACCATGTCCACCTTTCAAGTTGGTCATTTTAGATGAGGCAGATTCCATGACACCTAGTGCACAGGTTTGATATCAGTGTTAATTTGGTTTGTTGTCAAGTTTTATCTAAAAAACATTAACTAGAAATAGGAGAATATTCTGAAAGAAGCTCCACGTCCGAATAAAAAAATGAAAGATTGTTAGCTGGAGAAATCTGCGTATTAAATGGAGAATTCTCCAATCTCCAATGCCTGATGAACACCCTGAATAATAGGTAAATGTTGTATTCACACCTTAAAGTAGACACTTATTAAGTCAAGGACTGGTTACTTCCATATTTGTTTACAAGAATTTATATTTGATTGTTTTTTTTTTTTTTTTTTTTTTTTTTTTTTTTTTGTTTTTTTTTATTTGCTTTACTTAACCCAATAATTACAATATTGAACACTGCTTACATTGCTTACATTATTTACAACATTCATACCATACTTACAATACTGACAATACTTATTGCTTACATTGCTAACAATACTACTGTTTTCAAACATTATTACATTTCGTATGCTTCAAGTACACAGTTGCATCGGAAGAAACTTATTTAAGGATAGTTGGCGTTATTGAGGCAGGATAAGCTACGGATGAAAGACATAGAGAATATCAGGGGGCGTTGGGAATAGCGCCATGGTAGAAACGATAGTTTCTACGTGATGTCGTGTAGGAATGACCATTGTTTGGGCAGAACATTGTTTGCTTCTGCTTGTGCTTGTATGTTGTAAATTGTCTTTAGGTGTTTGAGAAATCCTTGCAATAGAGGTATAGCTTCTTTTGTTTTGCAGAGCCAGATATAGTGCCTGGCAATAAGAAAACAAAAGTTGATCTGGCGTTGAAGTTTAAGTTTGATTGTTGTATCAGGCAGCCTTGAGAAGAACTATGGAGAAACAGACAAAGTCAACAAGATTTTGCCTCATTTGTAACTATGTTAGTAGGTATGTGCACAGGCTTTTAATTTGTTGATTTATTACAGACAGTGGAACCTTATGCCATTTCTGTCTAAAAAAAAAAAATGTAAATATTGTAATTTGTTTGTCTACGAAGCACTTAAGAGTTCTTAAACACTTGTTTAAACGTGTCCCGAGGCATTTCTGATTGCATTGGAATTTTGAAGTGAAGAAAGGGAAAAACCCAAGTACCTGAAAAAGGGTTCATGCAAGCAATGAGATTGCAAACGAAGCTCTATGGCTGGAAAGCCTTTCCATTTGATTGAGAATGTTCCTGGAATTTCCAACCAGAAATTTTGCCTAAATGGAAAGTGCCCTTGGTGTCAGGTTTGAGAATTGGCACAGAAAGCATCTAGCAGTCGTTTGGTCCAAAATTGGAGTACATTGACAAAACTGGAGTTGTTGACCATCTCATCAGAGAAACTGAACATGTTGTGGCCCAGTTTTACCCTTGTTTCAAACATGTATTACTTGTTTTTTTCTTGACACTTGTCATACATTACCATGACCCAAAACAAGTCAAGCTCAAATTTGGAACCAAACCATACCCTCCTGCCAGTGTCCTGCCAGCATTTTTGACCTTCTATCAGCTTTGCTCTCGTGTTGATTTCCCTCTTCTCTCGGCCACCCCACTTGATACTTCTCTCAACCTTAACTAATCCAATTTTTATGGTTAACTCAAAAATCTCATCCTATAATCCCATTTTTTTTTCTTTTTCACAGAATTATTGAACCTTTGACTTCCCGTTGTTCCAAGTTTCGTTTCAAGCCTCTGTCTACAGAAACACTCGAGAAAAGGCTAAACATGATCTGTAAAGAAGAAAATGTGAATTGTGATAACAAGGTATGGAAAGATGGTCTGTTCTGAAAAAGGTTGAAAATAAGTACTGGGGGTTTCAACAATTCAGCCACTCAAATTAGAAGGTTACATTTTGATTTAAGTTCATGGAGTTCTATTTTATTTTTTATACAGGCAATTCATGAACTAATAAAAATTTCAGAAGGAGACATGCGAAAGGTGTGTAAAACTAAAGATAATAGTTTAGTTAGGATCAGTTTTTTTTAAATTGGTAATATTATTGTTGTTGGAGCCTTCATTTTCTTGAGAAATACATAAATAACTTATTGCAACAAGTGACCTACAGCCTTGTCCCTGGGACCAGTATCTTATTATTCATGACCCTGCTTTGTTCAAATGCACACATGTCTTGGAATTAAAATTTTCCAAGGGGATTTTTTGGAGGGCCTATTTTTTGTATGTAATGCGGGAAATTTTCATTTCAGTTTTGGCTTTGGGGGGAATTTTGTGTCAGCACTAATTTTTTTTACTGTCAAATCATTGTTTATGTTGTAGATCTTACCCTAGTTCAAGAAAAGGGGAGGGGGGAGCTTATTTTGCAGAACTGATTCTTCCTCAACCTCAGTCATTTTTTAATCCTATTGACTGGATGTACCAGCCTCTACACTTTTGTTCCTGGCTTCCTATCGTTATACTTCTTTTATTATTATCATAATGTTGTATTTGTTTGAAGGCCATAACATACTTACAGAGTGCTTCCCGACTGAAAGGAGACGACATAATTGAGGCTCATGACATCACTGAAATAGCTGGGGTATGATACCACAGTTGTCAATATTATTGAGACCCTCTTGGAGGGGAGGGTATATGTGTGTCCCTAATCGGAATTTCAAATTTGGTTGTTTCACGTTTTGCGGAGTAGGCAGTGTCCTCGTTGGTATTTAATCCCTCTTTTTATTGTTTGTTGCCATTTCATCTATTCTTTTGTCACAGTTTTAAGTCCATTTTCACCCTAGCAGGGCCTTGTTATTACATTATTTTAGAACTATGCAACTCAGAGTTCAGTTATTTTTTTAATGTGCTCATGAGCACACAAGGAAAGTTAATGGGTAGAGGTGTGCAGCTGAGGCCTTCACAGTCTGACCCTGCTTAAGATTACAGGCCTTACTTTACGACCCTGATTCATTTTGATTTGAATACAGAATTAAGTAGTTTTTCAAACTAAAATCATAGAATTACATGTTTTGAGAAAAACTGTTCGTACCATGAATGTAGACCTCTTGTTGCCAACCTTCACACTCTTTTGAAGGCTACTGGTCTAGAAAGACACCCTATTCAAGATGTTAAATGGTGAAATTGTATACCCTGAAAAGACCCTGAAAACCATTAACCCTGTTCAGCAGCACATGCCTGTGTAGGTCAATAAGGGATCCCCATCCCCTTGTCCCCCAGCCAGGTTCATTTCCAATATGATCACTAGCCAGAGTTGTTTAACAGTAGAAGGACTTCAAATCTCTGACACCATTTTTGTCTGAAGCTTCTTGCTGACACTTTTGCCCATCCAATGAACTTTCAGGTTGTTCCTGATGATATGGCTGACAAACTTTTTGCAGCCTGTGGTTCTGATTCTTTTGAAAAGCTGGACTCTACTGTGAAAGTGAGTATTATTATGATTGTTGTGCTGTATCATGCCAGTCTGCTTTTGTGTTTGCAAAGGACCAAGAAAGATGGGGTCTAAGAATGTTTAATAGTAGGGATCAATCTTGTTGTTGAAACTGCCAACAACCTTGGTCGTGCATAGTGCATTAATTTAAAGGGGCTGTGTCATGCAATTTGCTATCTTTTTACAAAAGCTAAAACTTTTTCTCGCATCATTTGAATTTCAAAAATAATGCTCCAGTTCTGTTATTTAGGCATTGAAACTCTTTCCTGCTGTCTGTTGCAACAGATGGCAAGGATGGAAGCGGAATCATTGAAACTTGAAAAAGTTGGGCCAACCTTTTCGAGTTTTAATGCAGTGCCTTCCAAACTCACCAAAAAATAATTATGGTTAGTGCTCCCTTATGAAATTTGGAAGATATCTTTGTAACTCTAAAGGAACATTTTGTGTCTGGGTGAAGACCCTAAGAAATGACTTCAGCACAGTATTGAGAAGTGGAAGTGTGTTTGGCGGAGCGGTTAACACCTCGAACTTTGGATCTGGAGGTTCGGGGTTCAAGCCTCATCCGTCGCGTTGTTTCCTTAGACAAGGAACTTTACTCCACTTTGTCTCTCTTCACCCAGGTCTATAAATGGGTACCAGCGACATACTGCTGGAGGGTAACCCTGTGATGAAGTAGCATCACGTCCAGAGGGGAGTAGCAATACTCCTAGGCTTGCTTCACGCTACGGAAACTGTGCCTTTGGCTCGTGTGCACCTTTACCTTACCTTACAGTATTGACCTAAACCATCATTATTCTCATGATGTAGCCCTTTAACCCTTTAAGCCCTAAGAGTGATCAGCATCAAATTTCTCCTTGTAATATCAATGCTTTGTAAAACAGAGTGGTCATGAGAATTACGGACATGATCACACATGATGAATTTGCTTGATATTTTATCAACTTCTCCCCACTACTTCTGTAGGAAATGAATAGGGACAACAAATGAGAATTCAAATTTTGATCTTAGGGTTTAAAGGGTTAAGCACATGTTTTGACTAGAGAGCTTGTATTGACCTGTATTCTGAGACAGTTGGAAGAGTGTTAAAAACAAAGTGTTTTGGACCTTACACATATCTTTACAAAAATTATTTTCCTTGAAATAAGTGTTGCACTTCCTCAGCATTAAGTCAATGTTTTCCAGTTTAACAAAGGTCCTTAAGTGCCATACTTGATTGGTAGCAATAATTGTGTCAGTTCCAAGAAACTTTGCTGTAATTACTATAAGATTTAATTTCTTTTGTCCGGATTGGATGCATTTTAGAGAACCCTGGTCCTTCACCATGGTTCTACCACTGAATGCCATAACCAATCCCCAGGGGGGGACTCCGCATATGAAAGGGGTGGGGATGATTGTCAGAAATTTTGAATTAAGCCTCTAAAGGAGACCGATCTGGGCGTAGTCCAAGCTTTTTTGACCCCTAAAAGAAAGCATGTTAAAACACAGACAATACACATACTTTTATATTTTTTCAAGTGCAACCCTAAACGAGACCTTCACGGCTATTATGATGGCGTTTTGCCCAGAACACCCAAAGTGAGACCAAAATCCGAAATTTACACCCCTAAGCGAGACGATGAGCATCCCCAACCCTTTCATATGCAGAGTCCTCCTCCCAGGCACCAATCCCATGACTACTGCACAGTATGCCAATGGTATATCATGAGTGGAATGATTAAATGTTATAAGAACTTGGAGACAAACTGTTTTCTTTCCTTACTGAGATACTTTCTCTTGATATCACAACATCAGGAAATTATTGCCGAAGGACATGCAGCAGCTCAGATAATAAACCAGGTATCATAGCCAAGACTAAATTATTACTTGAAAAAAGTATATTCATTGAATAAGAAAATTACAAACGTAATTATTAAACTATCCTTTCTTGCGTGCGAGCAGCTGACCCAGAGTTTTTTATCTGCCCAAATAATGGCTCCTGTTGCTACAAACATATATTTGTAAGTAAGACATGAATTTAATGGAACCGAAAGCAATATTTATGTGCGCATTTTAGGCATCCTACCAAGAATGAACAGTTACGACATTCAGAGATTTCCAGCAACTAAAATAAATTGTGGTCCCAGTCTCCCCTTCAAATGTATTAAGGTTTTTTTGTAGTTCTTTTCTTGAGAATTCATAATTTACTCAGAACAAAACAGATAAGTAGCTTAGTTTTTGCTTGTATTGTTTGTTTTTTTTTAGGTTCATGACAGAATTGTTGAGATGAGCGAATTGAATGACCATCAAAAATCTGCAATATTGGAGAAACTAGCTGTAAGGAATAAACCTGTGATTCCCCAAAATCTCTTTTCAACACAAAATAATAATAATAACTTTACTAATGTGTCAACAAGATTTAGCATTGCTGCTAAAGACCTAAAACAAGTTGCAATATATCAGGGCTATGTACAAGATAAGGGAAAAATTAAAATAATAGCTATTTGCAAGATGAATTAAATTACAAACCCTAGTAATAGTTAGTTAATAATACCGTAAAATTCCGAAAATAAGCCCCGGGGCTTATATTTTTCAAAGGCCCTTTTTTAAGGGGCTTTTTTTTTGAGGGGCTTATATTCGGAAGGGTTCATCTACGGACGGAAATTTGCGTTTCAAAATCGATTGGGCTAGCCTTATAGTTGGAAGGGAAATTTACCGTTTTTGCTTTGTTTTACTTTGTATTTGAGGACAATTGCCAAGTACAAGCCTCGGGGGGCTTATATTTGGAGGGGCGATTTAACGGAGGGTTTTTTGTGTTATGAGTTCGGGGGGCTTATATTTGGAGGGGCTTGTACGGCGGGGCTTATTTTCGGAATTTTACGGTAATTAAGTTGAACACAGATGACATTTGCACCCACTACCCACATCAATTAAAATACTTAAATCCCAAACAAAACCCATACAACCCAAGATTAAGACCCCTAATCATGTTTGTTCCGTTTTGACTTTGCATAACTTCTCTCTCTGTCTTTCTTTCTTTCTTTTTTTTTAGATTGTCGACAAATGTCTTTGCGACGGTGCGGATGAGTACTTGCAAGTCCTTAGCCTGTGTTCCGTTATGATGCAACAATTCTGTCATGCCGGACAAACATAAATAGTTTTGTATCATAACACTTAGTCATGCAAACAATTCTGCTCTTATTGACGTGGTGAAGCTTGCCCGGAAAGTGTCATTTAACGAGATAGATAGATGTCTTTATTTTGTTAGGGTAACTTCTTTAGTTACAAGAACACTGAACGATAAACTGTCAGTTAAGGGACCCGAAATAACTACTGACATCTGTCGCCTTAAACTTTAAATTGTAACAAAATAAATACTAAAGAGAAAGGAATTACTAGGTATTATTATGTCCAATAAAGCCATGCCACATTCTGACTAAGGAAAACATAAATGATGAATTTGCCTTGTCGACCTCATCACAATTATCTCTTTTAAAAAATAGTTTCAAAAAATCAAGGAATACATCCCTGAAGTCAAAGCTTTACTAATTTCAAAGTCTGCTCCACCTGTCGTAGCAGTATCATGGTGCAAATTTGCCTTTGCTTTATCACTATTTGACGCCCTCTTAACTATAAGTGCAGCAAGCCACAAAAGACTCTCCAAATTACCTGCATTAACCCTGCCCAAGAGCCCTAGACGTGATCACGACACAGCGACTGATAACAGCCAAAGTCGCGTACAACGGACGGGTTAATAATCAGAAACCTGCCAATACCTACGAAAGACGTGGCCCAAACACTCCCAAAAATAAACGTTAACTTGTTGCTGAGAAAACAGACGGCATATCGCGACGCCACCAACGGTTTCCCCGCGAAACGACGTCTGAGAAACGAACGCAGAAATTCCATACAGATGACGTGTCACTACTCAGATCTGGCTAGTTCTTCTGATTGGTTAAAGCAAATTTCACAAGCGGCACGACCAATCAGAAGCACTACCCAGATCTCGGTAGCGACGCGTCATCAGTATGGAATTTCTGCGCTCGTTTCTCAGACGTCATTTCGCGGGGAAACTGTTAGTGGCGTCGCGAAATGCCGTCTGTTTTCTCAGGCTAGTAACTTGTCGGCGTTGTTCGTTCTCGCAAACGGAAATGGCAAATTATGCTATTTATTCCCTTGGAGTCATCTCTCATGATATATTTTCTCCCGGCTTGATGGGGATCTCAGTATTACTTGCTACTGCCTTAAAAAACTTAAGAGTATGCAGTCTTCTTTTCATAATTATAACCTTTTTTCGCGGAAGCGGCTCAATAAGTTTCCTCAACGCCCTGGTTGATTCAGGCTAATTTGTTTTGTTTCCCGTCTGGTCGTTGCAAGCAGGGCTGTCTAAAAATGTGTGCGAACTATCGATCAGAGGATTGTCAACTTAGAACCTCGAAAAGCTGAATTTTACACGAGCGTAGCTACGTTATAACCAAGTAGTTTTGATCTCATGCGCGCTGCTATTTGGAAAGACGCCGAAGCTCTGCTGAAGTCTCCCATTCTACGCTGCACTACGCCAAGCTCGGAGAAACTGCGTGCAGTGTCTTCGTGATCCCCAAGAAGATGTGATCTCAGGACCGCTGCTTTTTGAAAAGACCGCAAAGCTCCTTCGGCGTTTCCCATCTTGCTCTGCGTAAAGCCAAGGCTGTGGTAACTGGTTGCCGTGTTTATGTGATCTCCACGTAGATTTGAATTTATGTATGCAGCTTTCTGGAATGCTTCGACAGCCGAACTATTATCACACATGAGGAAGTGGATGAGACCTTGCTCGTACAAGCTTTCGGCTGTGGCGAGGTGATCTCCCAAAAGTTTTCTTCTGAGACCTGATGCAACATGTACCGATTGCAATGATCCCTTGAGGTCTCCCATTCTACGCTGAACTACTCCAAGCTCATGGTAGCTGCTTGCCGTGTCTTCGTGATCGCCAAGCAGATGATTTCTCATGTTTGCAGCTTTGTGGAAAGACTCCAAAGCTCCTTTGAAATCTCCTACCTTACTCTGAGAACAGCCAAGGCTGTGGTGGCTGGTCGCTGTGTTTATATGATCTCCTCGTAGATTAAAATTTATGTCGGCTGCTTTTTGAAATACCTTTACAGCCGACTTACTATCACCCATAGAAAAATGAATAAGACCTTCTTCATAAAAGCTTTCTGCTGTATCAAGATGATCTCCCAATAGTTTCTTTCTTAATTCCAAGGCAACGTGTACAAACTCCAGAGCTTGTCTGAGGTCTCCTACCTCACGTTGTACTACACCAAGCTGTTGGTGGCTGCGTGCGGTTTCTTCGTGTTCACCGAGGAGATTTGATCTCATGTCCGCTGCTATTTTCAAAAACTCCAATGCTCCTTTGAGGTCTCCCATTCTGCGTTGCACTGCACCGAGATCATGGTAGCTTTGTGCCGTGTCTTGGTGATTACCAATTAGGCTTGATCTAATGCCTGCTGCTTTTCTAAAAGACTTCGAAGCTTCGTGTAGGTGTCCCATTCTACGCTGCACTACACCAAGCTCGTGGTAGCTTCGTGCCGTGCCTTCGCTATCACCAAGAAGATGCGATCTCATGCCTGCTGCTCTTTGCAAGGACTGCAAAGCTTCTTGGAGGTTCCCCATCCTGCTTTGCGCAAAGCCAAGGCTGTGAAAACTTGTGGCCGTGTTTTTGTGATCTCCTCGTTGATTTAAGTTAATGTCTGCCACTGTCTGAAATGCTTCAACAGCCGACTTGCTATCACCCAATGAGAAATAGATAAGGCCTTGTTCGTAAAAGCTGTCAGCAGTAGTGAGATGATCTCCTAAAAGTTCCGTCCTGATTCGCAAGGCCATATGTACAGACTTTAAAGCTCCTCTAAGGTCTCCAATTCTACGCTGCACTTCACCAAGGTCGTGGTAGCTACATGCCATGTCTTCGTTATCACTACTTGGCAGATTTGATCTCATGTCTGCGGCTCTTTGTAAATGCTTCTGAGCGTTTTTTAGGTCTCCCATTCTTCGTTGAACTCTACCCAGCTCGTGGTAGCTACGTGCCGTGTTTTCGTGATCACCAAGTAGATGTGATCTCATGTCTGCTGCTCTTTGCAAAGATTCCAAAGCTCTTTCGAAATTTCCAATCTTACTCTGCGCAAAGCCAAGGCTGTGGTAGCTGGTCGCTGTTTTTTCGTGATTTCCACGTAGGTTGAAATTTATATCTGCCACTTTCTGAAATGCCTCAACAGCCAACTTATTATCGCCCGTGAAAAAATGGATAAGGCCTTTCTCGTAAAAGCTGTCACCAGTGTGGAGATGATCTCCTAAAAGGTACTCCCGCTGTCGGAGGGCCACCTCTATAGACTTCAAAGCTCCTTTGAGGTCTCCAATCCTACGCTGCACTACAGCAAGCTCGTGGTAGCTACTCGCCGTGCCTGCATGATCACCAAGCAGATCTGATCTCATGTCTGCTGCTGTTTGGAAAGACTTCGAAGCTCCTTCGAGGTCCCCTGTTTTACGCTGCACTAAACCAAGCTCCATGTAGCTGCGTGCCGTGTCCTCATGATAGCCAAGTAGATGTGATCTCATATTTGCTGCTTTTTGTAGAGATTCTAAAGCTCCTTTGAGGTCTCCTGACTTACTTTGCTCAACGCCAAGGCTTTGGTAGCTGGTAGCAGTATTCTTGTGATCGCCCCGAAACTGCAAGTTAATTTCTGCAGCTTTCTGAAATACTTCAGTGGCCGACTTACTATTTCCCATCAGAAAATGGATAACTCCTTGCTCGTATAAGCTGTCGGCTGTATTAAGGTGATCTCCTAAAAGTTGCTTTCTCAGTCTCAAGCTTACCCTAACAGACTCCAAAGCTCCTTTTAGGTGTCCCACAGAGCGCTGCGTTACACAAAGCTGGTGGTAGCTATGGGCCGTGTCTTCATGATCACCAAGCAGACGTGATCTCATCTCTGCTGCCTTTTGGAAAGACTCCAAAGCCCTTTTGTGATCTCCCATTTTACGCTGCACTAAACCAAGCTCCAGGTAGCTGCGTGCCGTGTCTTCGTGATCACCAAGGAGATTACATCTCATGTCTGCTGCTTTTTGAAGAGAAGCCCAAGCTTCTTTGAGGCCCATTCTACGCTGCACTACACCAAGCTCCAAGTAACTCCTTGCCGTGTCTTCGTGATCCCCAAGCAGCTGGGATCTCATGTTTGCAGCTTTTTCTAACGACCCAAGGGCTCCGCTGACGTCACCCGTCTTACTCCTCGCAAAGCCAAGGCTGTGATAGCTGGTGGCTGTGTTGATGTGATTTCCACGTAGATCTACATTTATATTTGCCGCTTTCTCAAATACATCAACAGCAGACTTGATATCACCCATGTGAAAATAGATAAGGCCTTGTTCATAACAGCTCTCAGCTGTATTGAGATGATCTCCTAAAATGTCCTCTCTCAGACGTAGAGCCACTTGTACAGACTCTAAAGCTCCTTTGTGGTCTCCAAGCTCACGTTGCACCGCAGCAAGCTCGTGGTAGATGCGTCCCGTGTCTTCATGGTCACCAATCAGACTTGATCCCATGTCTGCTGCTTTTTGAACTGACTCTAGAGCTCCTATGAGATCTCCCATTTTTCGTTGCACTACACCAAGCTCCAAGTAGCTGCGTGCCGTGTCTTCGTGATCACCAAGAACTTTTGATCTCATACCTGCTGCTTTCTTTAAAGACTTTAAAGCTCTTTTGAAATCATGCACTTCACGTTGCACTGCACCAAGCTCGTGGTAGCTGCTTGCCGTGTCTTTGTGGTCGCTTAGCAGGTGTGATCTCATGTCGGCTGCTTTCTGTAAAGATTCCAAAGCACTTTTGAAGTTTGCCATTTCAATCTGGACAATACCAAGGCTTTGGTAACACAACGCTGTATGTACGTGATATCCACGAAGATTTACATTTATGTCTGCCGCTTTCTGGAATGCCTCAACAGCTGATTTATTATTGTCCATAAGATAATGTATAAGGCCTTCCTCGTGCAAGGTGGCGGCAATATCAAGATTTTCTTCAAATACTTCCTTTTTGAGGCGCAAGGCCATTTGAACAGACTCCAGTGCTCCTGTAAGGTCTCCAACTTCACGTTGGACTCTTCCAAGCCAGAAGTAGCTGTGCGCACTGTCTGGGCAGTTCCAGCCAGAAAGAAGAAAGCTTTTGTTAGACATAAGTTTTTTTTGGTCAACCAAGTTTTTCCTTCTTTTTGCTTCGTCCGCTGTCATGTCGTACAGGTGCTCAAAAAACAACCGTTCATTATGTAATATAACACAGAGAAACTGCCCTGCCTTAGTTAACAGTTCTACAGCTTTGGGGTACAACTTATCTCTCTGAGGTCCATTACAAAGGGATAGTAGTATACATTCTCTCCGATCAAGAAATCGTCTGAAGGAAGCTGAATAATGTCCTTTTAAAAAGTGTTCATTAGCAACGTTACAGATAGAAATGTAATAGTCATAAAACTGATGCTGTGCATCTAGAAATACAGCTTGAACTGTCTGGTCACTTTTCCTCTCTTCCTCAATGAAGGACCGTAAAAGTGAATTAATTGAAAAAGGGACAAAATTGTCTCCACAGTCTATTAAGGACTTTCGCTCCAGTGATCGAATAATTTGTCCGGTCTTGTATTCTGATTTGATATTCAACACGGCTTCAGCTTCTTCTAACCCAAAGCACCCAGGAAAAACGGAAAGGGAAACGAGAGCCTTTTTCTCTTGAGTCGGAAGCCTTTGAAAAGATGAATTAATTACTGACTTTAGCCGCGCGTCATCGGGGAAGCTCTCCCTGTCCAACACATCAACTAGCGTTGAATGTTTTAGTTCTTGTAAAAGCGTGTTTATGGAGACGTTTCCTTCTTTCATGATGCTGCACATTAGCCGCATGCACATAGGAACGTTTCCACATTCTCGTACAATGCAACCGCAATCATCTTCCGATGTATCTGGTAGTAGCAACCTTACTAAATTGAATGAGGAAGTTTTATCTAGCATATTAATCTTCTCTAGGTAGATGGGAAGGGAGTGGCATAAGTAGTCAAGACTTTCGCGAGTAGTTAGCATAAGCTTGATCTGTTTGCAGTGAGTAAGAATCTCGTCAATAAATCGGAGCACATACTGCTTTCGTTTGGCATCTTCAGATTCAAGTAGATCATTCGCATTGTCTAATATTAGGACAAAAGGATGCCGAATCTGCTGTAAACATTGGATGAGAAAGTGAGACGATGAAATATGACGCACCTGTTTATCGTCAGCAAACATGCTAAGCAACTTCGACACCAAATCCTCTTTACTTTTCATTCCCCGGACGGTTGTGAAGTACACTGGAATATTCATGTCTTGCAACCGGTGCGCTACCCTGATAGCCACTGATGTCTTCCCAAATCCAGGTGGGCCCCAGACATTAACCAGTCGAGTAACTCCATCTGTTAAATGATGTTCGATTGCTTTACATTCTACCTCGCGGCCAATGAAGTTTGGGATTTCATCAGGTATAGATGGTTCGGGTATTAAGACTCCTTTATGAGAAGAATAATAATGTGGTGAGCAGTCAGTCCCCTTATTTTGCATCAGAAACGATATTATGAAGGTGATGTAAAATATGAAATACAAATTTAAATGAAGATACGATCGTTGCAGTAGTAATTGCAATTTTTATAGGTAATAGCATGATTTGTAGTGATATTTGACATAAATACCACGAGTGATATTTCGAAATTGTTATACTTAATTTTGATACAATTTTGAAATATCACGAGTGGTATTTATGCCAAATATCACGTACAAATCATGCTATTATTGGTCTATGCTACTATCAGCAAAGATTTTATAATTTTCATATGTAGGTATTTCAAATTAAGCTGAAATACCACTGCTCTAAGCCAATCAAATTGCAGAAATTTCTCATGTAGTAGTATAAAAGGGTTATACTACTACATGAGAAATTTCTGCAATTTGATTGGCTTAGAGCAGTGGTATTTCAGCTTAATCTGAAATACCTACATATGAAAATTACAAACCTTTTGCGGGTGTAGTATATACAAATAATAGTATGATATGTACGTGACATTTGCCGTAAATACCACTTGTGAAATTTCAAAATTGTCTCAAATTTCACTCGCCTGACGGCTCGTGAAATTACGTATACTATGCTAATTTGCAATTGCTTAAATTGTTATTACCACTGCCACGATCATATCTTCATATTTTTAAATTTGTATTTGCGCGTTAAGATGAACTCAACAAATTGACCTGCTCCCAATGTATGGGTTTTTATATCTCAGTTGGTAGAGCACTGCAGCGCTAATAAAGAGGCGATGAGTTCGAATCTCGTTGAAGTCCCGAAATTTGGCTGAGTTTTTTCATGATAATTCTTTTTCGTATGGTCATCCTCAGCGGCTGGAGGTGAATGGTGTCTTCGTTAATAAAGGGAAGGGTCTGAGTGCTTTTCAGGCAATTACAGTTTCATCAGCAGCAATATGTGTAGGAATCATGATCATCAATTCAATATAATAATTAAATACCTTACAATTAAGTCCTTAACAAAACTAAAGTTGTTGTAAGGTTAACTATACGTTACACATTATGACCATGTGCCTGGTATGGCGCCCGGCACTCTACCAAACTATACCTATTAAGCCGTAATCAACTTTCTTGTGGTGGTGTATTTCACGGTTTTGTCAGTGCCTTTATCAATCCATCTTGTTTTTTTCAAACATTTTTCCAGTTTAGCTAGATAATAAAACAGCTTGGAGACAAATGCCAAATGCTTAATAAGGCTTACGCTGTTTATTAATGTTACTTTTTTAAATGACTGGATCCTTCCTTCATCGTATTCTGAAGAAAGACGCGTGCAGGAGTGATAGTTTATATCTGTCACTCTGGACAATTTGAAAGTGTGTAACGCGAAAGCGTTAACGTACAAACTGCATCGGTGTCTTTTTTCCAAGCAAGGAAAGAAAAAGATCGCTCATCACGCAATTGCTAGCTGGTAAAAACAATTTTGGGACTGGAAACAAAAATTTTAGGCTTACCATTTGAGACTCCTGTCTGCATTGCTTTTTTTACATCATTGACGTTACCTTTAACTTCTGATAGCTCTGTGTTAAAAATTTCCACTTTTCTTCGGATATCCTTTACGTCTAATCCGACATGTTCCATGTGAGTTGTAACATTGTCAACTGCTTGCTTTAGGTCTGACCTAACGTCTACTCTTGCATTTTCTACTGCCGTTTTTATGTCCGAACCTACAGCAACTGTTTGAGATGCGATTTGCTTTAGTTGGTCAGTGATTTGTCCTAACTTGGTGGCCGCATCCTTTTCTTTCTTCAATTCACCTTCCAGCCTTTGAAGCTTGGCTGTAGGCAAGTCCTCCTCTTCAAGCTTTCCTATGTGTTCAATCTTGGTAGTGTCTTGTCCAAGTGCTACAAATGCATCTTTTGCCAGCAGTATGTAAAGGTCAAAAGTTGTCTTGTCAATTTTTTGGGTGCTTATTTGGTGGCAGAGTGTGTTTCTCAGCAAACGAAGCTGATCCAAGGCTAAAGCGAACGTTTCCGCTTGGTTTCCTAAAGGACTTGAAATAGATGGGTGAAACGATTCACGTGGTAAACAACGGGGCTTCACGTAAAGCTTGCCTAAGTTAGCAAAACCACCGCTTCCGTCTGGCATGGCAAAGCTCTGAGCATAGAGTGTCGCTTCAAACAGCGCTGTGCAATCCCACTCATGATATGATTTGCTTGTTGGCACATATTTTGTCTTTCCGCCCTCTTTATGAAGAAACAAGTTACGAACAGCTGGTGAGTCGTCCCATTTTGGAATGCCTGTTTTAAGAGCGATTTGGTTGTCCCACATGTGCACAAAAACTTGGCGCAAGGCGACTGGAAATTCATCAAGTACGATACATGAAAACTTAAAAAAGTTCAGTTGTTCTGAAGAAAATGCGGACATTTTGAGCCATTTAAATCTCTTTCGCTCCAGTCAGTAGGATGTTTTACAAATGCAATACTTGAAGATTTGACTGACGTGTCGAGTATCTGCGTAAAAGAAGAACATTTTTTACTAGTAACGTAAAAGAAATGATTTGTAACGAAATTACATAAGAAGCTTTCTGCAACTGTTATTTAAGATGTTATGCAAAAACTTAAGTCTATTAACTAATGACAACAAAGCACTACTTACTTCCATTTTTAAGGAAATCGCTTTATTATATAAACACCAATGAAATACCAGGTGAGCCTTCGCGCGAAAACTTGATATCTTCACATGTGAAAATAACATCTTATCTTCACATGTGAAAATATCACCTTTGCTATGGCTACATATGTGTTTATATAATAAATAGAACATTACATGTCAGCTTGGAGATACGAAATTTCTCTTCTCGTGTTGAAAAAATATTTCACTCGTTCACTGCGTTCACTCGTGAACGATGATACCACTCAAATTTTAGACATTTGTAATATTTCTCAGCTTCTGAAAAACTTAAATCCCCGCCAATTCTTTATAGCCGACCAGTAGCGTTGACCAAATTTGGAAGATGTTTTCTATTATCAGAGCTGTACTATTTTACGATTAAAAATGATACAAAGAGTAACAGGGGACCACTTATGTCAAAGAAAATCGCAGTGCGGCGGCTCAGAGTTTTCGCGAAAAAATGAAAATGAAAAAAATGAGGAAATTGCAGAAAATTTCACTTTTTATTGAAAAAAAAAAAATTGCCGAATTACTGTCTCAAACATAGAAAGGGCACACAGAAATACCACTTAAAGAATGGCAATTTTTTCAGAGAAAATAATATCTGTGAGGAGAGATATCCATTTATATCTTTGAAACGCCGTGCAAAAGGCAGATCTTTTGAAGATGGGTATTCTACATAGGCTAACAGAGGGGAGGATGTTATGAACTTTATAATTAAAATATTTATTTAGAATATATTTTATAACAATTATTGAATTCGGCTTTCGCATGATATAAAGAATTATACAGATTGAAGAGGGTGCTCAGGGCTGAGTAACGCACCTGACATGGGTAACCGTGAACCTCCCCGATCTGCATAAATCTTCATATTATATTCAGCCTCATCCAATAATTGCTAATTATGCTCAGTTCGATCTACAGACTTCCAGTAGCGTTGCGTGACATCCAAAAAACGGCTGAGAGGGAGACTACTGGAAAGAGGGCCTTAAAATTAGTAAACTTGTTGGTATTGAATGCGACACATCTTAGGCGAGCGAAGATCGATATACCTCCGCAAAGTTGCGAAAATTTACAGACGTTTGAATGGTGGGAGGCAAGTTGTGCCCCCCCCCCCCCCCCCCCCACATAAAAATGTCTGTAAAATTTCGCGAAATTTAGCAATTTTACTTATATAAAGGCGCTCTTTCCAGGGGAGTCCACCAGTTTTTACCCCCTCAGGGATTTCGCCCAGAGGGCGAAATCCCGTGGAGGCACTCTAGTTTCTCGCGTGTATATTAAGCAAAGTATTTACAGTTGAAATATACAGTCATACAATCAATATAGAAAAAATCTCGATTTGCTTGAACGGGGGCCGCGAGGAATCGGTAGGTAATGATGACGTTTCTATTGTTTGCGCCCGCAAGTACGAAATGGTTAGGATGACGTAAAGACAGAAAATCCCTAAGGGACCGCTCAGGTCAGGAGGGAGTCATAAACTTAGGCCTGGGCACTAGAGCAGATATTGGCGAATGAAAATCCGATGTGTCTGGCCATCGTGACGTCACGTTCAAGCCGGCCGGGAAGGTTTGAAAGACGGTAAACAAAGTGATTGTCGAGAAAAGTTCACGGTCCAATTTCTCAGTAACAGTAGAGCAAATCATTTAAACAACTAAAGCGAAGCTGTAGATGTTATCATATAAAGTATCAATAACGCAATTCTAACCTGAAAACAAAAAACAGACTGGCGACAAGACTCAAAAGTGTTGACAAACGCTCCTACAGATCGATAAAAATCATCACCAAGATCATCTTTAATGGCCTGTAACTCTGAAACCCCACAACACACTGCGTTTGGAGACAAAAACATAACTTACATAGGTCAAAACTCTTTCTCATTTTTGAAAAATTAAATCTCATAACAATTTCATAAAAATGATCAGTGACTTTAAACACTACTTTCCGCAGGTACCTTGCGAGTCAGCCGCGAAGTAAAACCAGTTAATCCAACAATAAAGCTCTCGAATTGAAACAAGTAATACGATTAATTCGAGAGTATCTTTTTATGTCAATGTTTGAACTTGAGAAGCGCTTGAATACAGTTCAAGTGTACAAAATTGCCTAGGAAATATGGTTACACCCATACTCCGTTTATAGCCAGTTGGGCTGACGCAAGATTCTACAGGAGCCTTCCACTGCAAACAATACCTTCAAGAAAAAGTCAGAATCAAAACAATGGCTTTTATAAACAGGTGGTAAATATCTCAGAATTGGGAACGGAACACTTAGGCTAGTGACTCGGCGATTTAAACATTTTTACTTCGAACCTGGACAGCGACATTGAAGCTTATCTGATAACGGCTTACGACTTGAAGAGAGAGTTCCTGAAGGCACCAAATCGCTTTTTAATGAGAAGACAAATATTCTGTCAAGGTTCAGCTATACCGTTCAATCTTCCCCCCAAAAAAGTGGTAACCAGGACGCCTTTTAAATTGGTCAATAAACGCTCGAAAATTCTTGAGTAACTGTTTCCATGGGGGTCCGCATATTCCAACCAGCAGTGCAGATTCAAGCATTTCACCCACCTATAAAACTACACTGTACATGCTTCGATTGCCGAAGCTATTCGGGTGTAAGTTTTTTGTGGGTAAATAATAGTTGCTTCATTTGCTCCTCAGAGGTAAGTATAAGGAAACTATTTCTCAAGTCTGTTGTTCTGTGGGAGTATATCTACCACACTTGAAATTATGCTTCTAGAGCTGATACCCAAGTATCTCAGCAACAAAATACTTATAGTGTAAATCTTTTATTGACACTTTTTTTTACTTTCCATGGAAGTATGCAAGATAATCTTACTAAATAAAAGAAAAAGTCAGGAAAAATGTCTAGACAGATCATATTACTGAAGACAGTACATGAAGCACTGGGCAAAGAGAAAAATAATCAAACTAAACAAAACATTTTGGGTTGTAGTTTCACATCACTAAAAAATACAACTGGAAATCTGTCTGCATTCTCAGGCTAAAGCTTCCAGTAATGAATTGATTCGAAGGCTATGCCTGTTAAAACACATTCTTCATTATTTTTCTTCTAAAATCCTGTCTGTGAGCAGTTACACGAAAATAATTTCTTGGTATAAATCCTCACATTGTCAATAACCAAAAAAAGAACAAGTAGATGATCAGTAATGTTATGTTCTGGAGTGACCATAGATGTTTTGATCAAACGGTGATGTAGAGGCCAAGAGAATCAGTAATAATGAGAGGCCTGCCAGTCTACTCTCTAATTCAGTTTACATGTGAACCATGTAAGCCTGGAAACGTCATTGGTCTAAGTAGTGTTAATCCTGTAGGAAAAAACAGAAAATGATTAGCATTACCATATTATTTACACCACCAGCCAGGGGATGACATTTCTCATGAACTTGATGCAACGCAGTTGAGAGTTTCCATCAACAGGTCCATTGGTTTGAAAATAAAATAAATAGATAAAGAGTACCAGACAGAAGAGAGCGGTTTAAATCAAGCCAAGAACTACAACTACTAATTCCCTGCCATAAGGTGCTTTTAACAAACTCTTGGCCCAGGAAGTGGAAAAATTGGTGGTGTTTTAACACCAGGCTATTGTTAAATTCCCAGGGATCAGGGGGCCGGGGTTTCAATTGACTGATGTATTATTCTACCAGATGTTGAGAGGGTATTGAAAGTAAACTACAGTGTACATACATATACACTTGCAGGCTTGATAGTGCAGTCTAAAATTATCCTTCAAGGGTGTTACCCGCCTCCCCCACCCCCGGGACTTTCCTAACATCAGAAGGTGTCCAAAAAATTTACGAAGGCTGAACAAATATTTAGATTACATGTTGTAGTGCCTCAAAAAGAGTGAACTTCTCCACGATCGGGCTTTTACGAGATTTTAAGAGGTCATAGTAATCTTAACAACTCTCAGTATACTTATATACGTCTTACTGAAGAACCGAAATAACGACAAAACAGCTCATTTATAACAAATTTTCGTAACCAACCTCACTTCAACAAGATTGCAAAATTATAACGGAGGAAATTGATTCGAATAACTACACTGATCATTTTTGTGGCTTATTCCCTGACATTTATCATAAGCTATATGGATTCTGTGAGATATAAACTACTTTGGAGCGAAGCTACAAGTCTTCTCATGCTTTTTATCCAGAGAAAAACGAGTTTTTGTCGAGCAAAATTCCTCACCGCACTCACATAATTTTCCTAACTTGGAGACTCACCAAAACGCTTCAGCAACCTTTTTTGCCGAATTTTCACGTAGCAATCAAAATACACTTACCTTTTCCGTTGGAATATGAGGTAATGGTATCCTCGATGAAAAGGGAAACCACATTGCTGCTTCATTCACGGGAAAAAATAAGCTCAAAGTGTTCACATAAAAAACAATAACACCGCCATTTTCGAAAATTCTGCTCGTCGCACGCCTCACGTTGATGTGACGTCACGATGGCCCGACACATCGGACAGCCGCGCTGACGAGTTTATGACTCCCTCCAGGGTCAGGTAGATTTTACACATTTATTTTGCAGTCATACTTTGATACTCTTTTGCGTTACGCAGTGACATTCTGTGGAGCAGTTGTTTTGAAAGTTATGGACCAAAAGACACTTGTTAAGCGCAGATGAGGTTATATGGTGCGTTTAACTGTGCATATATAAATACTTGGAGAGTTTGCCAGACACGAGTTCACAAATCTTTGATTTATATTGGAAACCTTGCCAGACACTCTTTCTCTCTCTTTGACCGGAATAAGATTCAGCCCCAAACAAGCAAGACGAGTGAACAACGGCTAGCTTATCACCAGCAGAACGATGGACGATTACAGAAATTCGCCGACAATCAAATTTTGTGCTGACTTATTCCCTGCTCACAGATGTCCTTTCGTTACAAAGTTTCAAATAAGACTAGAATGCGCGAGCGTGAATCGATCAAACGTCCTTTCAATTTCTAAGGCTTACTTTCCGGCAAATAAAATGAACTGAATGTATAAAGTGAAAGAGAAATAGCGAAAAATCCAACCTCTAATTAAATCTTTTCTTATGCTTTAGAATAAACTATTCTCAGTATTCTCAAAACTGAGAATGTTTTGATCAAAGCTGTGTAAATCGAGCTGAAACTGTGCATGGAACCTTGCGTTCCCTGTATTTATCTCACCTATTGTATGGAATATGTGTGAAAATCTTCATTGTGAATCGGATATTTCAAAGAGCTACACAACGAGCAAGAATACTATTGACCGACAATATACATAACGGGGGCAGCTGTAGCGTCAACTATTACTAGTCTATTTTACATCACATGCATTCGCTCTATTCTGGAGAACAGCAGCCCAGTTTTTCATCGCACTCTACCCAATTGTATGAATTATAACTTAGCTAAGTGAAGACCTAGAAAGACTGCAAAAACGCGCTATGAAGATAATTTACCCCAGTTATCATATGCTTAGGCTCTAGAGCTGTCAGGACTTTAAACACTGTGTGATAGAAGAGAGGCAATTGCGGCAGTTGTTCGATGAAATATGTGCAAATCAATCTCACAGTCTCCACAATCTACTTCCAAGTTAATATCAACCAAGCTACTCTCTGAGAGTGCACTGAACATTTATTCGTCCAAAGTGTAAAACGGAAAGATGCAAGAACAGTGGTCTTTTAAGTTATGTTTACAGTAGTTGAGAACTTGATATAATTTTGTTTCTTATTGTACATAGGGACCTGATGCATGGGTTTGAATTTGTGATTTTGTACTGAGAGTTTTAAAATTGTAGATTATGCCGGATCATCTTTCTTTAATTAGTTGTAAATTATTACAGTTGTAAATTATATTATATTTGTAAATCGTCCTTTGGCTGCAAGTTTTTTAAGGTGAATAAACTATCTATCTATCTATCTGTTGAAAAAAAGACAAAAAAAAACGTGGGAAGGTTTATTTGAGCTGTCTGCTTGTAATGCAAATTTGAACAACAGGCACTCCGATCCACAATGGAAACTGAGCGGCTGAAAGGGATGGCCGGAAAAAGACTTCATTAATATTCAGAGCCCTGAGGCAACGTTTCAGAGTAGTGTTCTGGCAAGTATTTTCAATAGAGCACTTTCCTTCCAGCTTTTCGAGTTTCCCTTTTATTTGGATTAAGTAGAGATAGATGTTATCTTATGTTTCTTATGTTCCCTCAATGTGCGCATGACAATGTGGCTTTTTATTTTTTGTTACTATTAGTTTTCCTGTAATATGCTTACGCCCGCAGGCGTGCAAAATCCCGAACAACAATGGCTCAGAAACAAAATAAACCTTGCACTGATGAAATAAATTAACGTGCATGTTCAGTGGACCGTATTTCGTATCTATAATACAAATCGCTTCTTCAGGCAAAGAGTCTTAATTGACTCGAAAATGCCGTTCGTGGCAAGTCTTTGTGTTTCAGAATACGACCATTCTTAATGCAAAACCAAAACTTGTTGGGAGATCGACTGCCAGAGGTCTCTTATTTTTCTTTAAAGTTGGCGCGTTGGAATGCATGAGAGTGGCAAGTGGCCAGCCGGAGGACGCTAGAAACAAGTGTTTTAAAGCCACAATGGAGCATGAAATGGTTTTCTTCTTCAGTTTTTTCTCCGAATCAAACAAATATTTTTGAGGAAATCAGCTATTTGTCTGTCTTTTTCCTACTAAAATCTACCAGTATGCTAGAGGGGAGCCAACTTGGACAATTTGATTTTTTTAGCCTTGCCACACTATATTTGGAATACGTCACGGAATCGCTACGTAAAAAATCCAAATGCTTCTTTTTTAATATTAATGACCTGTTGCTGTTTGGAATGGATGATTGAACTTCTGGAAAGAACGATTATTTGAGGCGGAAGGAAGGATCCAACTCTCCCGAATGGATATGGACCAACTGGATATAGGTTTTACCTGAACGGCGAAGGCTGTACCTCTAACAGAAATGGTAAGTACATAACTGCATCCTTTCGCGAAGTATGGCTGAGCACAAACATTTGAGAACTAAACACTGCGAGCGTTGTCTTTCGACTTCCGCTTTGAAATGTAGAACTTAATTTCAAGCCAAAAATCACACAATGAAACGAACATGACTAAGCTAAAATAACTGAAAATTCATCATAAAATATAGTTGCACTAATAATCTACATGAAAGGACATACCAAAAGACAAAAAAAAGAGTATTTAGTATTCCATGTTTAACACACCCCGCACAATGAAATGGTGCATGCAATCATTAAAAAGTCGTCGAAAAACACCGAAATCTCCATGGGACAGTGGAATAATATTTCTGCGTCTGTTAATGGCAAAAATTAAAAGAGAGAACTTAAAAGGACAGAATAGTGTTCTACTTACTTATGTGTCGTTATTTCAGTGGAATTAGTTTCTGAACGCGATTGTCTCTAGTGATTGCATGAGTTCTGAAATCGCCGGAAACATAAGGAAATTCTGAATAAAAAACCGTCCGAGGAGGGCCTGAGTAACCGACTTGTGGAATGCACATTATTATTCCACAGTATGCAAAAAGGGCCTTTACGCAATGGCAGACAAAATAGGAATGTCTTTAAGGTGGTTCCGTCTGCACTCATTCATACAGGCGCATTTAGCTATGACGAACTTTTCGTCATAACGTTTTTAATGCAATGGCTGCGAAACTTTGCAAAAAATTACAGATATTATTCGGCAATAATATGAAATATATTCCGATATCATTGATGGTAAATATTTTTTTTGCGAAATTGGCGCTTAAAAGGACCCCACTTTTCGGAAAAAACCGCGTCTAGTAAAAAAATTTACTGATTTTTTTTTTTACTGAAATTTCTGGTATCGGTTTTTATTCATATAATAAATATGCCTGAAAATTTTCAGAAAAATCGTTGGAGCGGAAGTCCGAGGTAGAAAATCCTTCAAAATTTAGCTGTGAAATTGTTCTTAAACACCAAAAAGAAATTTGCTCTGAGGTAGAACCAGCCACCAGTTCGAATGTTCGGGAGAAGTAATTCCAGTGTTTTCTAATTCTCAAAACAAATTTAAAAAGCCGATTTCCAATCGTGCTATTCTATAAAAAGTACTTTTTAGTTTTAGAAGCACTGTAAATTGCTCCAAACCTTGCTCTGAAATCGAATGACTTGTTCCTCGACATTTTTGAAAAACCTCCTCTCAGTTTTAACTGAAACTCCTGCTGCATGCATTTTGATGTATCGCAATTCATTTTCAACGACCTTTTCCACGGTACGTTGCTTCAAATTCAAGAAAAAGGTATTTGGATTGTACACTACCTGGTAATTTCACCCGGCAAAAATTCATTATCACATTTCTATCATGGATTATTTTTGTTTTCGCGGTACGTTTCTTGGTGCCCTTTTTAAGACGACAGAAGCATATAATGCATGTAACAAAAAAGGAGGAAAGTGTTTACAATTCCACGAAGGCAATAGCAATGTTGTTTTGCAAGTTTTTCAGAATATTTGGAATGTAATATAAATTTTTCGTCTAGAAAACTAATTCACCAACTCATTCTGCCAACATCACAAAAGAGTCTAATTGTACAGAGCACTCGGGGATCTCAGGTTCATTCAACTCTGATTGACCATTTTTCCAGACAGTGACGCACTATCGGAATATCCAATTTGCCAGGTTAAATTTTGATAGTTACTGATTTTTCAGCACTTCATAGTACAGTGCAAGTTAACTTATTCATCAGAAGCGGTAACATGATTACCCGGCATGATTACGTATTTTCTTATGATAAAACGTGACCTTTTCGTTGTACCAATTAAAATCAAAGTGCTGTAGTGTTGACCAGTGTTAGTTTTAGTGTTTTACCCACCACAAGACTAGTTAATGGGTTGGCATCCGAGTGGAGTTACAACAACCAGAATTCGAGTTATTGGGGTAAATTTCAGTGAATTCTGAATCAAAACAAAGGAAAGTTAGTTCAAGAAAACGGGGAATTCGAGTTATCCGAGTTCGAGTTAATTGAGTAAAAATGACTCAAAAGTGGGATGAAATCGAAGGGAAATTGGAATTAGTTGGAGTTATCGGAGTTCTACTTTGTTGCCAATTGTGCGACGTACTTATTACCCTATGAAACTCAACGTAAGTGAAGAAACTATACTTGTAAACAACAAACTCACAGCTTCGTGTCCAACAAATATGTCTCCCAAGTACTATATCAAATGTTATAAACAGCAAAAATGAATTTTGAAAAACTTTTAGGCTAATAAGTGTTGTAAAAACCACTTGCAATCCGTGTCAATCTTATTTGAGTTTTTCCATCCATTCCTCCTTTGTTGTTGGGTTCCAGGAAGCTTTCTCAGACGCTGACTCTATTTGAATGTGTTGGTGTGCTCCAAGGATAGATCCTCGAACCTCTTTTATTCGTGCTTCATGTGAACGATTTACCCACTGTTTCCCGCAAGTGTAGTAATTGCTAATGTATGCTGATGACACTGTCTTATTCTATTCTGGAAAGGTTGCTGCTACAATCGAGAAAAGATCTAATTGGATCGAGGCTCTATAATAACTAGCCTTTTCTTAAATGCGGTTAAGACTGAAGATATGTTGTTCAGAACTCACGCTA
This sequence comes from Porites lutea, assembly GCF_958299795.1. Lineage (NCBI taxonomy): Eukaryota > Metazoa > Cnidaria > Anthozoa > Scleractinia > Poritidae > Porites > Porites lutea. The sequence goes on from NC_133210.1 coordinate 4,600,035, forward strand.
GGCTTTCTGATGCAGTTTTTGGTATAACGTTTAAAGGCCGACCCATAGAGTACTAAAGTGTGACGTCATAAAAATGAAATTTCTGAAATTATGGGATTTGTCACGATATTCTGAAAGAACAATGTCCAAGAGGCCTACTTGCCAAAAATGAGCATTTGGGGGCAAATTGTCTCTGAGATCGTAGCCCAGTTATGCTTACAAAACTCCATACAAACCCTTCTAAATTTTTTATGGGTCGACCCAAAAAAAATTAGAAGGGTTTGTATGGAGTTTTCTGAGTATAACTGGGCTACGATCTCAGAGACAATTTGCCCCCGAATGCTCATCTTTGGCAAGTAGGCCTCTTGGACATTGTTCTTTCAGAATATCCTGACAAATCCCATAATTTCAGAAATTTCATTTTTATGACGTCATCACTTTAGTACTCTATTAAGCGTGATTTTGAATTCAAGTATTTAGGAGTTGTATTTGATGAACATATTTCTTGGAATTCGCATGTTAAGTTATGTATTATCCCGAGCTGGTAAATGACTGGAAATGCTAGGACGCATTAGCGGGAATCTTACATCAGACTGTACTAATTCCATTTAAACAGCTTTTGTTCGTCCCATCATGGATTACTGTGAAGCTCCGTGCAAACGGACGCAACATTGTTGGCCAGCAACTCCCAGCATTGTTGGATGTTACATGTTGCGTCCGTTTGCACACCCTGTTGCATGTTGTTGGATGTTGCTGCGTGTTGTTGCGCAAAGTTTGAAACCGGTCAAACTTTTCAGCCAACAACTCCCAACATTTCTTTTTTTCCGTAATCGCCGAAACGTAGCGCAACAATGTTGGATCCTTTTGCACAGCTCTTCCAACATTGTTGGGGCCGCGCACGCTCATTACGCATGGTTTACAAAGACTTATGGGTTGTATCCTTCCCACGATACACTGCAGGTCCCAACATTGTTGGGAGTTGTTGCATCCGTTTGCACACCACTTCCAACAAGCACGCAACAACTCCCAACATTGTTGGCGCAACATTGTTGGGAGCTGTTGCGTCCGTTTGCACGCAGCCTGACACCGAGTGGAACTGCTGCGGAGTTGGCAACAGTTCATCACTAGAGAGGCTTCAGAGCCGTGCCGCTAAAATTGTTTCAAAAATGAGCAACAGTGACAAAGCTGTAGATTATCTTAAGTGGCCATCGCTGGTAAATAGACGAGGGAGAACCATAATAACGAACTCGTTAAAAGATGCATTAAAGGACACTGCCCGCAATTCTTTAAAAACCACTTCACTTTTAACAGATCCGTACACAATCCCATTACTAGGCAAATTAACAGGTTGCACTTACCGAGGGTTCGAACTGACATTGCTAAAAACTCTTTATTACAATGGTTGTATAATTTCTAATAAGTTAAACTTTTAATGTTTTTCTCAAAGATCTTATTCATGTTCACTGTAACTGTATAATTTAGTCCATATTTGAAGATTGACTTTTCTTAGCGTTTACCTGTAGAAGTCGACGTATCTTAGTATCGTATAGTTTTGATTAGTTTTATGATTTATGATTTTAATTTTTATCAGGGCCACAATTGATAGCAGTGCTTAAGGCGTCTGAATAGGCCGCTACCCTGATATAAGCAGAGGTGTCTCTCTCCTTTTATATTTGTTGTATTTTTTATACCTTCCTTTCATGTTTTCAGCTGTTATTTTTAAGTTTCACTCAGCTTGGTGGCGGTTAGCACTGTTTGATTTTGTTAAATTTCATGTCACACCTCCTTCTAGTTATAAAACCCGCTATCACAAACAGAAAAAAGAAAACAACCAACCAACAAACAAACAAACCTCGTAAAGAAATTGAGTGCGACACGTCACTGCCGGATTCGAAAACCCCCAAAACGACCACATAGTAGACAAAAAAGAAATGCATACCCCCACCTGGTAAAAACAGTTTCGGTTCCAATAACTCGGGGGTATTGTGACATTTTGCAAAAGAAAACTGTTTTTTAGGTCTCCTCGTTCAAACTATTTTTTTTACATCCTGTGCTGTATTGTTAGTTCTTTCAGTTGTGTTGCAGATAAATAAATAAACAGCTTCTTATAGTTACGTATGAATTGTTAAGGCCTTCCGCTGAACAGAAGCACCAATAGAACTGCCCTATTGAAAAGCCTACGAGAAATTTCTCACGCATTTGCCTACTCGTCAAGATGGCTTTCGGAAAATCACGCGGTATTGGCTGTGGGGCGAACGTGAACAACACGTTTTAATATATATATATTGTCCCATCGCGTTCGCGTGCAAATGGGGTGTAAATGTGAAAAAATTAGGTCTCAACAATTCGATGCGATTAGCAAGAAATTCCAGCCTCTATGCAAAGGAGAAAGACATCTTGTTCGCGAATCCTCTTAATTCGATTTAAGAGCGTATTACAAACGTTCTTATAAATTTTATGCTCTTTCCTCGATTAAAAAAAATAAAAAACCGACAAATTAAAGTGGGAGACTGCAAAGCGTCATTAAAAATCGGGGAAAATCATATTGGTAGACTCACTGTTATTTTGTGTTGCATTTGCCCCCAACTAATACGGTGTCACCAAGAAGCCACGAAAAGGTCTATTATCTGATGTCATTTGAAATTCTGGTCAAATTAGACGGCTAAAGCTTTTCTCTATTGTTTTCATTTACGCGCTAATGGAAAATTCAAGCTGAACTTGTTAGTGTTTTTCTCACAGTTTGAAGCTAATAACTGCGGCGGGAAGCCTGTGACTGTTTTGCTTGTAGCAATTCAGGTGGTTAAGGTAATATTTTGTGGACATGATGTAGCCTTACTTTTTGGGTTAGCATGTTATTTTTTACCTTCCTACTTTTGAAAACGGGCAAATGAAAGTCTGACCATAAGTTTTTTCACGATCCTCTTTCTGCTTTATAGGCCAATATTTTTTATGTTGTGAAGGTTTGATACAGCTAAAGATAAGAATAAGTCGAAAAACTGCAAATATTTTGTAGTTATTCATTTGCAGCTTTATAAATTTTAATCTGTTTTTGTGAGGATTGCCATGGAAGTCGAGAACGTCAGATGTTTTCAAACCAAGAAACAACGCTTTTTGTTTGTGAAAATGATTCGTTATAGACTGACAAGACTTAATATTCCAGCTAATATTGTATCTTTTGTGCGATTCATAGCACCGTATGAAGCTGAATGGTTTTTCTTTTGGATTTTCATTAAAACGATTTCTGAATTAGTTCAGGCGGGTGGTCCTTTTTTTCTCCAAACCGAAGTGTTCATTAGGAGACAACAGACGACAACGTGATGTGAAATTTGGACGTTGCATCTGTATAGCGAAGGGCGGTGAAGTTGTTTTGATCTACGAAAGACTCAATGTTCGTAAGGACTGAAAAATTGGAAGATATTTCCATGCTCAATTTGCTAAATTTGTTCAACCTGGTATTTTTGGCACAAGCAGTTAACGTGACAAGGTAAGTTACGCTTTCCAGCGATGTGTGTACTGTGGGTTAGCTAAGTCACACACACCGGTCCACGTTGAAGTTCAGTGTAGGAGCCTTAGCCGAAACTCGCCGTGACGCGTAAATCATGCGATTAATTAAGCTTTTTCGAAGTCGTATGGACAGAAGTATTAAATATACATTTTTTGTACTGTCTCCTTCCGCATTTGCCATATCCACTGTGTTTACCAGCAGAGTGTAAAGCACCCGGCCTCTTTATAACAAAGCCACTTGAGCAAGGAATGATAATCATGGATAGTTGTAGTTCAGGACCCCGGCATAAAACATTCTCCCAGACTCACTGAAAGTTTGGACTTGATTGTATCGGGTTCAGCACAATTCCGAATGCTCCAGTTAACTTTCCTGTCTTTACAACAAGGTTCACACCCCGACGAAGGACCACAATATTAGCGTTCGTAACCCTTACCGTGGCAAATTTACTCCATGCACTCTAAATTTGTGATCCCAGGAACAGGCCACGTTTCGTGGAGTTGTGTAATGCGCAATTGAGTATATCGATTAGGTGTCGTCTATCATTCATCTTGATGGGTCTATGGGGATCTTTAGTGGTGAGAAAAGGGCTAGCGTGGTCTCCGCATTTCTATGTTGATTAGTTTAGAGTAAGGAAGGAACTGTATGTTCCATAAGAGCTCCTGTGTTACTATAAATTTGGATCCCTATTTTCTCCGTCCAAGAAGACATATTAAGTGCAAAGTATACAGACTCTGTTTTCATCGTAACCGTTTCTCACAAGCGCTGATGCAAACTGAGTTCACTAGAGTAAGAAAAATGGAATTGTATTAATTGTTTATACTACATGCGATCGAATAGCCCAAAGAAACTGATAAACAGCCGAAAAGGTCGAGTAAAATAGAATATTTTGTCCTTATTGTAAAGAAGCAAATCAAGTGCGAAAATAATTACTCCTTGGTATTTGTTCATCAGGACGGCTAACTAAAAAGGTTTGTCTTTCGATCAGATAGATTAAAAATGAAAATAAACACTTGGAATTATTATTTTTCCTTATTTAAATACTCTAAAGGGAATAAACGATTGTTTTGATAAGTTAAGGTGATTCCCTAGTTTTGCACTGCGCATCTCTTACTGCGCATAACAAGATGGCCACCGTAAAAAAGAGCATGTGAAGTAATATTATTAAAATGAAGTTGACTGAAGAGAAACGCTATTGGAATTTTTGCTTGCTGTTGTTTCTTGCCGAGGTGAGACTCAATGTGTTGCGAATGTGCATAACGTAAGCAGTACGCGTGTTGCTGAGTTCGACCTCCTCTCGGAGAACCTCGATAGTGGATTTTTAACTTGTGCTTACTCACTTTGATTTTCATTTAAACACTTTCTTTATCACATTGTGTCCTAAATGTGATATCTCGATGTAAATTCTGTAAAAACGGACTTTTTAATACTTTCTCTCCCTTTTCACATACATTCTATTTTGAAACTCGCCCCAGTCCTCTCTCAAAAATCGGAGAAAATGCGTTTGGTGCGCACTTTCTGCAGCTCTACCGCAAAAACGAGTACGGTGACCCCCATTTTTTATTTCATGATTTTAATAAGGACAGTGCTTCCTTTCGATGAGAAAAAAATTGGCACAAATCTATGTTCAGTTTTTTGGAAATTTTACTAAATTGTACGGATTGAGCCATCACGGGTCGAAAAGCGCGCGTCCAATTTAATTCTACTTTGGAGCGTAAAGTAAAAACAAGGGCATTAAAGGGCATTTTTCTGGTACGTAAGTGGATAAACAATACATAAAAGTCAAATTCTGTGTGATGTCACATGCATCATCGAAAAAATCTCTCCTTTTTGTCTAGTTTTGCGCTGCCCGCGGTTTTTGTAAAAGGGTCCTAAATAGCCGTATTTGTCAGCATTGTGACGTCAAAACGAGCACGGTGACCCCCACTTTTTATTACTTTTTTATCATCTTCTTGACTTGTTACATCAGTGTACCAAGTTTTAGCTAAAATCTATGTTAGGTTCTTTTACTATGGAATCACCTTAAATTTCATAGTAATACCTGAGAATTCACTGCTAAGAAAAACTGATCAATGTACTATGCAAAGATTGTTTTCGCTTTAAAACAACCTTAAGATAACGGGAAACAAATGAGAGTTTTTACTGTTAAAAATTCTTAGTGGGGCCACGATATTTAGTAATTATTGATTGTTTGTATTAGAAAGGTTAAATATGTTAGGTTTCAATGGAAGGCCACACAAAATTATTCAAAATCATATTCTTTCTGTGTGAAAATACTCAGCAAATGTCGATCTTTTATTTTTATTTTTATTTTTTTGACTCAATCCACAATGGGTGAAATAGCGGTGGTTGGTTTTCATTACAAAAAGGAACTACTGTATAGGGAATAGTTCCTTAAGTTCTAATCATCTTTTAGTTCCGAACTCCAAATATTGACAATATTGGCAGTGAATGGGCTTGAGATCGTAAAACATTTATTCATTTTGTCACCTTGAACACATCAAAGTGCAATCAGAGATTTAGCGTATCTTAATAATGTGAAGAAATTTTCTTTAAGTGATGTAATTGTTTGCTTAAGCGCACACCTAGTAGTGAAGGAGTAAGTACCGACATCTGGGACCTTCAATTTAAAATGGTATAGTGTAAGTGCTTCAATAAGAAGGTCATTCCTTGACACGCGATTTGGAAAAGCTGATGGTGTATTTGCAGCATAGTATTTGGAACCGGCAAAAAAAAGTTTTAAATTATTTTCTATCTTAGTTTCCATATCATAATATCTATCTCTGACTGCCAGCCGTTTTTTACGAGTCATAAGAAAACCACTAGACACACACACAAAAAATTTTAAGTTTGAAACTGCTGATACTGCGGGCGTCAATTAATTCTGCAGTGCTAGTATTACGCACAAAGGATATTTCCTTTCCGCGTTGAAAAAAAATAAGACCGGTCAAATAAATCACTAATCAAAGAGCATAAACCAGATACCCTTAAAGAAAATCTCGTTGTTCCGTTCAGGATAAGTTAAATTGACTCATCTCTAATGCACGTGAGGGCTTCGCAGTTTGTTAGTCACAAGCCTCTTTCACTCCTTTCCATGGTATTTACTCTACGTTTATAAGCTCTTTAAAACTTGACAAATTACCTATTACACCTCGATGACTCTATTGTTATGGTTGATTTATGTCAGTATACCGTTTATATTATAACTTCCGAGAGCAATCTATGAGCAAAATCTTGCGACCATCAAATTTAAGAACCCATTTTCAAGTGGAAGGTTTAAGCTATTGTTACTATTTTGTTATTCTCTTCTCAGATTATAAACAAACTGAATATTTTACAACCTATCTACTGTAAATATAAACTTATACCTTGTAAGGCGCGTCAAGTGTACTCCTGGATGTCTTGCGTCTGCACTGCGCCACGTAAAGGCCTGAATATGTAAATGACATGCAGAATGTTTTTTTTATCAGTCATGTATAAAAAAAAAAAACAGTTTAAATTGGTCAAGTTACCGCCCTTATGAGCACTGGGGCATGATATGGCTTGTCTGGAAGATAAAGTAAGACACGAACCCGCAAGAACAATTATACTAAACATATTATAAAAACTTGTTATGTCGATCAGTTGATTTCAACAAATTCGTCTGCGTTCCTTCCATGTTAAGTGATTTTTTGATGTCACTGTTGAGGCTGCAGTAAAGGAACAATGACTTATCGTGCTTTTGTACACATGTCCCTACAAAAGAGGAGTCAAATTAAGGATTTATCTGTGAGGAGGCAGTCCATTTCAAACTATAAAGTGAAATCGTGCAAGGTGTTGCATAATTGTTCTTCCTTATTTTGTGGTGTGTGTTTATAAAAAAGACCCAAGACCTTGCCTTCCTCAAAAAATTGTGAAGACCAAAGGGAGACCTAATCTTATTGGGAGGCCGACTAGTTGACAGTCTTATGCTAAGCTTTTTTTCTTTCGGCTAAAGATGAACAAATTTACCGAATGTAGATTTGTATCTTCCTACCTATTTTTTCAAAAAAGTTTCCCAGTTTCTACTTAGGAGGGAGGGTTACCTCTTCCTCACTTATATATAACCTAGAAGAACACAGGCCGGGTTGTACTTTAGTTAACCTCCAACAACGATACCTAACTTTTGACCAAAAGCATAGGCATTATTCACCTATTTATTAGTGATCTTCTTAATATGTAATCGACGAGCCTTGGCCCTAACCTTACCAGATCAACTCCGCACTTTAAAGGGATCATGCAAAAATGTTTCTGCTACAAATCAACAACCCTTTTTTCAGAATAATCCACTGACAACTACAGCTTTTATTGAAATCCTGTAAATCTTGAATTTTTCGTGTTTTTTATTACTGTTTAATGCCTTTTGGGGAGGAAAATTAAACAAACCAAGGAACAACTCTTTTTGTTTGTGAAAATGATTCGTTAGAATTACACAACTTAATATTCCAGCTAATATTGTATCTTTTGTGCGGATCATAGCTCCGTATGAAGCTGAATGGTTTTCCCTTGGATTTTCATTAAAACGATTTCTGAATTAGTTCAGGCGGGTGGTCCCTTTTTTCTCCAAACCGAAGTGTTCATTAGGAGACAACCGACAACGTGAAATTCGGACGTTGCATCTGTTTAGCGAAGAGTCGCTGAAGTTGTTTTTATCTAGGAAAGACTCAATGTTCGTAAGGATTGAAAAATTGGAAGATATTATTTCCATGCTCAATTTGCTTTTACTTCTAAATTTATTCAACAAACAAGCAGTTAACGTGACAAGGTAAGTTACGCTTTCCAGCGATGTGAGTACTGTGGGGCTTTAGCTAAGTCACACGCGCACCGGTCCGCGTTGAAGTTTGTCGGAGCCATAGCCGAAACTCATGCTTTTGCGGCTGTTAGCGGCTGTCCACTCTGAAGACTTTTTATACGTATAAAGACGCCGTGATGCGTAAATCATGCGATTAATTAAGCTTTTCCGAAGTCTTATGGACAGAAATATTAAACATACATTTTCCGTACTGTCTCCTTCCGCATTTGCCATATCCAATGTGTTTACCAGCAGAGTATAAAGCACCTCTTTATAACAAAGCCACTGGGGCAAGGAATGATAATCATGGATAGTTGTAGTTCAGGACCCTGGCATAAAACATTCTCCAAGACTCACTGAATTTGCACTTGATTGTATCGGGTTCAGCACAATTCCAAAGGCCCCAGTTAACTTTCCTGTAGGACCAGTCTTTACAACAAGATTCACACCCCGACGAAGGACTACAATATTAGCCTTCGTAACCTCAGTTTCTAAAACTCCCTTACCGTGGCAAATTTACTCCATGCACTCTAAATATTTGTGATCCCAGGAAGCGGCCATGTAACGTGGAGTTGTGTAATGCGCAATTGAGTATATCGATTAGGTGTCGTCTATCATTCATCTTGATGGGTCTATGGGGATCTTTGGTGGTGAGGAAAAGGGCTAGCGTGGTCTCCGCATTTCAATTCTGAGTTGATTAGCCGTTTAGAGTAAGGAACATGACTGCTGTATATTCCATAAGAGCTCCTGTTTTACTATAAATTTGGATCCCTATTTTCTCTGGTCAAGCAGACTACATAAGTACAAAGTATACAGACTCTGTTTTCATCGTAACCGTTTCTCACAAGCGCTGATGCAAACTGAATTCACTAGAGTAACAAAAATGGAATTGTATTTTAAAGTTGTTTATGCTACACGCAAATAGCCCAAAGAAAATAAACAGCCGAAAAGTTCGAGTAAAATAGAATAGTTCGTCCTTATTGTAAAGAAGCAAGTGCAAAAATAATTACTCCTTGGTATTTTTTCATCAAGACGGCTAACTAAAAAGGTTTGTCTTTCGATCAGATGGATTAAAAATGAAAATAAACACTTGGAATTATTATTTTTCTTTATTTGAATACTCTAAAGGGAATAAACGATTGTTTTGATAAGATGAATTTCATAGTACTACCAGATAATTCACTGCTAAGAATAATCAGTGTAATATGCAAAGATTATTTTCGCTTTAAAACAACCTCAAGATAACGTGAAACAAATGAGAGTTTTTACTGTTAAAAATTCTTAGTGGGGCCACGATATTTGTATATTTAGTAATTATTGATTGTTTGTATTAGAAAGGTTAAATATGTTAGGTTTCGATGGGAGGCCACACAAATAATTCAAAATCATATTCTTTCTGTGTGAAAATACTCAGCAAATGCCAATCTCTTACTTTTTTTAAACTCAATCCACAATGGGTGAAGTAGCGGTGGTTGGTTTTCATTAAGAAAAGGAACTACTGTATAGGGAATAGTTCCTTAAAGTTCTAATCATCTTTTATTTCCGAACTCCAAATATTGGCAGTAGTGATTGGGCTTGAGATCGTAAAACATTTACTCATTTCGTCACCTTGAACGCATAGAAGTGCAATCAGAGATTTAGCGTGTCTTAATAATGTGAAGAAATTTTCTTTAACTGATCTTATTGTTTGCTTTAGCGCACACCTAGTAGTGAAGGAGTAATTACGGACATCTGGGACCTTCAAGTTAAAATGGTATAGTTAGTGCTCGGTCAATAAGAAGGTCATTCCTTGACACGCGATTTGGAAAAGCTGATGGTGTATTTGCAGCATAGTATTTGGAACTGGCAAAAAAAAGTTTTAAAGGATTTTCTGTCTTAGTTTCCATACCATAATATCTATCTCTGACTGCCGGTCGTTTTTTACGAGTTATAAGAAAACCACTTAGATATCAGGAAAAAGTTGGGAAACTGCTGATACGGAATTTTTTCGAAAGTGCCTTCGGCCCTGTCCACTGTATTTTCATCTCGTCCAGGTTGCGCTCACCGTTGAAGTACTAAAGATTTTCAGTAATTCCATTTTCTAACAATTCTTATGACGAAAAAGAGCGGGTGATAATGGAAAAAGCTGATAAAACCTCTCGACAAGATATTCTGCTCCGTTTTGCCGCATATTCACGACATCTTTTAAAGATCACGTCATGAACATAAAATGTAAAAACCATCTTTTGTAATTTAGGTCCACTTAACAGGGTTTAGTAATGATCTAAGCACTTCTAAACAAATGGGAGATGTCGAAAAATATTAAAAAGAGACTTTTGTTGTCAGGAACGATGCAAACAAGACTTTTTTGGAAGCCAGTACCCGTACTTCAAAGATGTTGGAACAGATGCTTAACGGTTACGACAAGAGACTGAGGCCAAACTTTGCAGGTAAATATCAGTGATATTGTGTGTATTCAGGAGCCGATCCTAGATTATTCGAAACCGGCCTAATAACGCAACCTCGTCACCAAGACTTTTCCCATTATCTAAAGAGGGAGCACTGGGGATGAGGCTATAGTCGTTGGAAGGTTACCTCGTGTAACTGGCAACATGTTGGAATGATTAATGCCCCCCATGATCATAAGTGAATGACAGCCGGGCTACAATAAGCCCACGCACCGTTAAAGAGCAGGGGCACCCAACGAGAATATAGTTCAAAACCACTTAAACATAGCATTGTTAAACGTATTTTAGTATTTAAACGGTAGATATATGCCTATTTTTATCCCCTAAAAATTTTTCATGTGTTCGGAATTCCTAGCTGAAAGTCTAGTGATCCGAAAATTATAGGAATCAAAACTTGCTTTTTCGAAAATTTCAGCCAAAAAAAGGGCTCCCGAAAATTCTAGGTGACCTTTTTAGGGTAAAAATCCGTTAAAAATGGCAATTATACCATTTTTTAGATGTTCGAAAATCCTAGGAGAGGCAGGCAAGCAAGAAATTTTACAACAAATGTTCCGAAAATTCTAGATCTCAAATCGTCTTCTGAACGAACAGATATTTTCCGAACATTGACGTTGGGTGCCCCTGAAAGAGCCAAAGGTCATAGTAAACCGTTCGTAAGTGGATCACAAGGCACAGTAAACCAACAATGAAGTTCGCATGTTAGCTGAAGGTCGCAGTAAATGCATGTTTGTCTGGACCTCAGGTCACAAGTAGCCCATGTTTTTCAGTGGCTCACAGTGACTCACATTTGATCCACCCGCTTTAGTGCACTACAAGTCACGGTACAGCCGTGTTTGTATTAAATTTGACCACTGATCAAAATGCTAATTCTAGTGAGTAAACTTATTTAGTTACTTCATTCACAGGTTCTCCAAGTGAAATAAAAATTTCCATGCACGTGCTTTCACTGGTCCCGATAAGAGAGATCGACATGGTAAGGGAATCACATACACCACCCTTAAACGTTACACTTCCTTCTTTATGCCAGCTCCTGATGGAATATGGTACTTTGTGATGTACGGCAACCATAGTCAGGGGCACCCAACGACGGTTTCCTCCTAAATACATTGAAGACACTTTTTAGGCTATCCAGAATGCTTTTAGACCTGCGGAAATACATTCTAAGCGGCGCTATAAAATTTGTATCTGTTCGGTCATCCTAGGGTAGCTTGAGTCTTTTCGAAATTACTAGCGCTTCAGTCTTATTTTCCCGAAAATCTTAGATGCATTTCAACGTATACGCAAGTGAGAATTTTTCTGATTCCTCTCTCCATCACATGTTTGAATCACAAAATTTTAGGTTTCCTTTTTTGTACGAAAATAACCTAACCTAGGGAGTGAAATGTGAAAAATTAAACTTCAAAAAATCGTGGAGAATTTATTAGATAAGCTTCGAAGATTGTACATGAATGGAACGGTCATCTAGAAATGTTTAGCTGTCCTCAATTAATAGAAAAATCTAGGCATTAATTATTTTCTTCTCCGAACAGATATTTTACAGAAAACCGTCGTTGGGTGCCCCTGCATAGTGGTCTTACCTGATTATAGATATTCCTTACCAAGAGAACCTTTTTTGGCTTGACCTCACCCCATTATTTTTAAGAATTGACATTTATTTGTCACTGAGGATTTCCGGCGGGTTTTTCAAGATCGAAACAGATTGTAATTGGCGAGTCATCTCCAGATGGTAGTATTTTATTTGTCCTTTTATTTTCTCATAAAAGGAAGCGAGGGCCGTCATATTCTTCCGTGAACATTGGACTGATCCTCGTCTAGCATATGGTCCTTCGCTGGGAATTCCAAAGATGAAGCTCCTTGGGAACATTGTTGATCAAGTTTGGTTACCAGACACATATTTTGTGAACGATTTGAGCGACACAAAGTCGAATGAAGATTTTTTGTTTGAACTCACTGAGAAAGGACGAATAACGTACAGTTACAGGTCTTGTAAAATCATTCTACTTTACGCTTTTTATATATAAAACCTAATTCAACGGAGAATGGTGGCTTTTGACATTAGTCATCCATGTGCTTAGCCCGTGTTGCATTATTGTATTCATCACTTGTTAAATCAGTTTTCCCTTTAACAGGAAGTTGTTGTTTTCGTTTTTTGCGATAAGAAGGGCGTCTATTGTCAATTGTACTTCGCCATTCCCCTTTTGACTTTTGGCTTAAGGCCATAGTTCAAGATCCCTGGCCGTAGTTCCCTATCAACTAAGTTGTCACGTGTTTAACTGGCCACAGGCACAAACGTCAGATCTGCAATTCTCGTCTTTAGGATTTTGTCAGCTAGTGAAAGCGTCAACACTCATAAGTATTCGTGAAGATCTTTTTAACTTGATGTTTTTGCCTTACCGTATTCAGGAGAACGCTTCGTTTGTACTGTCCTATGAATTTGCAGAAATTCCCAATGGATGAACAAATTTGTGAAATGGCATTTGAAAGTTGTAAGTATGTTTACACGGTATTTATACTTCAACCATGTATATGAAGCAAACTTCAAACAGTTTGGCAAAAGGTAGAGTCACAATATCCCAAGAAACACTAGAAATACGATTGTTGCGAGTCTTCTTCAATACACCGTTACTTTGTCCAGTGGAACATTAAACCCATATAGCACCCTTCACTCTAACTGGTTCTGTTAATACCTACCGTCACCATAGTTACACCTGCCACTTATAAGCTCCGGGCGTATACATCGTCGTAAGTGGTTTAAGGAGGGCTTATAAACGGAGGGGGGTTATATCCAAGGGGGCTTATAAACGGAGGGACTTATATCCAAGGGGGCTTATAAACACAAGGGCTTATATCCGCGAGGGCTTATAAACAGAGGGGGTTATATCCGAGTGGGCTTTTTCGCTTACGGGTAGATGTGTTTATGACTGTGGGGGGTCTTTATAAGTGGCAGTTGACTGTATACGTTTTTATTTCAATTGCCGTAGATTCATACGCTGTTGAAGATCTTATTCTCACCTGGCTTAATCCAGACGCCCTACAAATAGATGGAAAGTTGCAGATCCCTCAGTATACTCTGGTTGCCTGGCAACAAAAACATGATCTTAACAAATATAGTACAGGTAATGTCTCCAACCCGAAAGGTAATGAGGCAAGCTTTTATTTTTTTCATTCTTTTTTCTTTTTTTTTTTAATTCTCTTATGCCCCGTGCCCATGCGTGCCCATACTTCCTAGGAGCTACTATGGTTATGTGACACAATAGACCTTTTTACCGATGCGGCGGCCATATTGAATTAATTCGATTTGAGGAGTATTATAGGATGCCCAGGGGGTATGAGCGCATTTCGTTTGTATTTTGAAGCGCTTTTCGGGACATTTTTTCTTAAAGTTTTCTTAGAATAAGATTGTAAAGGGAAAAAAGATCTTGTGCCGTGTTTGGATGTAATAATGATCGCCTTTTTCTAGTTTAGTATTAGAAATATGGTCTTTCACTGTATTTTTCCCGGGAAAAGGCGATCATTATATACATCAAAACACGGCACAAGGATCTTTTTTCCTATTACAATCTTATTCTAAGAAAACTGAAAACTGAAACGGACTTTTAGAGAGAGATAGATAGAGAGAAAAAACGTGTCTTTCTTTCGACTAAATTTTTAAGTCCACATTAACATGGATAATAGGGAGAAAGCTAGAGCGAGAAATAAAACTGAGACCAATTTAGTTGGAAGAAAAACATGAAAAATTTATAGCGCCGGTGATAAATGAGAAATGCTAGTGGCCACCAAGGTGAAAATGAGCGGCAGTGAAAAACCAAAGTGAACAGGAACAATAAAATTTCCTCCATAAGACGAATAACTAGGGAGTTTATAGAAGTGTCACGTTTTAGTTGTGCAAACTGACGGCAAGGAAAAATACAAAAGGTGTGGCGCACGTGCAAAGTTGTTTTTTTTTTTGCTAATTAGACCTATTGTTGTTGTTGTTTTACCGTCCTCGTTGTCTTCGCCGTCTCTTTAGTATTACACGATTTCATATTTATAAACCTGGGGTAAACTATAAATATTAAAGAGAGCTTCGCTTTTAGCCCTGGCTAAATCTATATATTGAGCCTTTAAAAAGTTGAAACATGAATCATTATACGTTACATTTACCGATTTTATGTTGTTATTCTTAGGGAATTTCACTTCACTAGCAGCAGTTTTGCATTTCAAAAGGCAACTCGCTGCTTACTTCCTTCAAGAATTCATTCCTACCATTTTGATCGTGGCAATCAGCTGGGTTAGTTTCTGGATCGATGAACGATCGGTGCCCGCTCGGGTGTCCCTCGGAATCACGACAGTCCTCGCGTTAACAACGCTTATGTTTGGAATCCAAACCTCCATGCCGAGAGTTGGTCACGTGAAAGCCATCGACGTCTTTCTATTATGTAGTTTTTTCTTTGTATTTTCCGCCCTGGTAGAATACGCCATCATCTGCACATTATCGAACTCATATTCGTCAAGGGCGGATGTTAGCTTAAAGCAACACTCACATGGGAAAGTGATCCCGTCTGAAATACTTGATGAGAAAAAGAACGGAAAAATAGCTGGCGACAAAAACGAAATGCCAAATCAAGACTTGGCGAGAGAACAAGGTGAAATTCAGGTAAATATTTCTTTTGAATGTTGCAGCACGCTTAATAATAAGTCTATCTGCTGCAGGTCAAGTATTTGCATTGTTCTCCTGCTGTGTCTTTGAGAACAGCAGTACTTTTACAGAGCAGCCCGCAATCCTAATCTCCAGGTTATTATTTCGCATACATCGCATGTGTTTCAGCCTGCTAGCCAGCATTTTTTTGGACTTCCACTAAGAATGAATGGAATGCACAGAGCGCAATTTGATCACGTGCGCTTCGAACTTCCACCCTCTGTCAAGTGAAACCTACGCAAAGCACCAGCGTTGGAGCAAAAGCGTTTTGCGGCTTCGATCGTTGTCGCTCACACTCTGTAACCTTTGGTTATTACTAGTTTAAGTCTTCTGTCATAAAAATGAACGAGAATGACACTGTTATGTTACGTATCATTAAAACTACAGGCTAACCTACTAGATACTGTTCCTGCGGGGGGAGCGATGGTATACTCCTTCATATAAGCTATGTACGTATGCGCTTTCCCAAACGGTGCCGTTTCGGTCTGTTGGCCATTTTGGTGTGGAATCGGGTATGGGGGAATGTTTGAAGATATTTGTCCTTTTAATTCCAGATAAATAAAATGGAGTTTAAGAAATCTTTTTGTTGGTGTCCTTTTGTAAGTAATAATGAGACAATTTCTTAGAGGTCAGCTCTAAAAACGAGGGTGGACAGGAGACCAAGGGCTCCAGTTCCCCTGTGGAAAATGACACTTTTTTTGGTCTGAACTAAGGTCAGGATTTGGAGAACCGGGCGGTGCTCCAGCAGCAAGACTCCCAGGAGTACCCCCAGGGAATTCGGTCTACGGAGCTTAAAGTGACAGAAAGAATCTTAATCGCTAGCCATAAGATGCAAATTCTTTTAGTCCCGTATTTTCCTATGCCAATCTAAAGCACTTCATTTTCTATTTAGTATTGGTTCGCATAAAACTTGGCTTTTCTCTACCCACGATCGACTACGACGTTTCGACATCTGTTTTAAGTCGAATCTCCGAGGGGGAGGGGGGGGGGGGGGTACCTCCTTATAGAGACGCTAATAGGGATGTGCCGCTGGATGGGGTCGCATTTTTAATATAGTTACTAGAAGTGGGGTCGCACATTTTCTATATTTTTGGGTAAGACCGTTCTTCATAATTAAGTTTAGCAAAAGTAGCAGAATGTTTGTACTGTAGCTAGGTGAAAAGTATCAGTAAGATAGATTGGTAGGTAGAAATGTGAATAGAAAAGTTACTACAAAGTTGGGATGTCGAAAATTACATATTTGCCCAAAAGTGACTAAGATGCGGCCCATCTATAATTGGCCACAGAATAGACTATAATAGGGTAGGGGCTCTGAGGAGCCAGCGTGTATACCCAGCAAAAATTAACCAAATAACCCGCTCCCCAGGCGAATCTCCCGTACGCGAGCACCCAAACTCAGACCTAAGATTTAAGTGACAACAATTGATAATTGTAAAAACGTTAACCCAAACGGCAGTCACAGTTTACGAGAGGCGATCGTTTACGAGAGCTTCCGAAGCCAACTAAAGTGACGGTTTGGGAATATCCCCATGTTTTAGATAGGAAGAAGAAGGAAAAGCGTGCTTTTAGTCAATTTGCAGATAATAGTCCACTTTGCTTAAATTGTTTACCTTATTGGGGATTTGCTATTCTGCCTCTATTTTGGTGTAGAAAGAATAATAGATGCTGCATGAATTTATTTATTCAAATCCGTTGTTTACGTAGTACTTTTAAGTGCTTTAAGATTAAGATAATACGAAACCTGTGTGTAGTTTCTTAAATACTTTTTTTTTGCCGTAACGTGTGCTCGATATAAAGCACTGCATCGCAGTTCTCATTATCTATTACTCTCCTTTATTTTTCAGAGAAGAGACCACACCGAAAATCATGATTCTTCGCGCTCTTTTCCACCCTGGTTTTTCAGAAAGCGCAGTTCCGGCGTTACAAAAGGAGACTCATGGTTGTCGTTGAATCAGCGACAGCCGTGTGACATTGATCGGCACTGCAGAAAGTTATTTCCAATGGCCTACGCCTTGTTTCTGTCAATATACTTTGTGGTCTACTACTTTGCAGACATTTGAGATTGCAATTTATGCTATGGCCATAATATCACAATAGTATTACCTTACCTGAATGACCGCGGGCCGGACCGGAGTTGCTGTATCATGTATTCGCCATCAGACGTGATCAGATATAACACGGTGGGCCTGGCAACGCAAGTTTAAAAGTTGTACGCGACAGAGAATTGTTTTAACCTCGGTATTACTATTTTCCTTATTAAACTTACAGAATTAACGTCTTTTGATTATAATTATATCGGGGCTGTGGCGCTTGTTAAATCCACCCCCCCTCCCCATAATGCGGTGCTTAAACCAAAGAATGTATGGGAAGCTACTTCCCATACATTCTCTTAAGGTGGTTCGCTGGTTTTGCCCCGTGCATCTCTTTCTGGGCATAACAAAATAGCCACTCTGAAAAAGATCATTACTAAAATGAAGTTGACTGAAGAGAAACGCTATTGCAATTTTCGCTTGCCGTTGTTTCTTTCCGAAATGAGACTCAATGTGTTGGGAATGGCAATAACGCAACCGTGTCAGATCTTAATCAACAACAACTCGCTCGATCAGTTTTTCTTACATGGTACCATCAGAACTCAGAAGATTATAGAAGTTATGATGCTGATAAGAACTACTGGAGAAAGTGTCAAATTTATCGGAAGTAAGTATATTCAAGAGAGCCTTATAAACACAACGCTGACTCGACCTGACTATTTTCTTTTTTTTGCAAGAAAGTCAGGCAAAAGTGTTGACCAGTCAGAGCACTCATTTATTTCAAAACAAAAACAAACGACCGCGTTACATCAAGGTTGGCAATGGGCCCTTAAAATATTCGCTGCGTGAAAAATACTGCAATTAACTACTGACCACCACGCAGAGTGACCGCTTTGCAAGTTGTGAACACTTTGTTTCTCTGTCCCAGACCTCGTCTACCCCCCCCCTGAAATAAACCAATATTAGATATACCTAAAAGTGAAAGCAGCATTGTATACCGTATACCGACCGAAAATGGCCCATGGATTCAAAATTAAAGATCATCATCTACTGCTTATCCTGATAGACGTCGCATGACTTTCTTTCCTTTTTCTTTTGATCCTATGCCTGGTGCCAGTTATGGGAGCCAACACTGCGGATTACGACATCAGGTGCCTCCTCAACAACATCCATTACCCGCTCCCATGACTTCACGTAGGGCTTTCCACAGCAAGTTCCTCGAGATTTTCCACAAAGTTTCCCGTGATTTCTCAAAAAGTTGCCAAAAAAAACTATCAAAAGTTGCTAAAAAAAAAAAACAAAAATGTTTTTAAGTCTGATATAATGCCAAAATATGCAAATTGTACAACAAAATTTCTAAGCATTTTTGTGCAATTTTGCAGCGTAACCAGTGTTGCTAATACAACTTTGCCCTCAATTAAAACCAAAAAATATAATGAGCCAGTAAAATTGTTGAATGACCTTCTTCACCCGAGACACTCAAGTCAGTCGAGCATGAATCTTCGTCCATCATTTTGAATTTTCTCTAAAAACCGCTGACCTAGCAGCCCAGCAACATTTATCTTGCGCCCATGGGCATGATCTGCCCCAGGGGGAGGATTTGGCTCCTTTTTTACAGCAAATTCATAAATTGTCTACTAAAACATTGTGAAATATGGAAGAAATGCCAATTTAAGCACTAAAAGCTGCTTGATATCTCAGAATTAGAAAATAACTAGAGAAATTGCTCAGAATGTAAAAAGTTGCTCGAAATATGAGAAGTTGCCAAAAAGGTGCCAAGCAACTTGAAGAAAGCCCTAACTTCACGTAACCCTGATCGGGGGGCTGACCGGGTACTACACCCTGCCCACAGGTGACCAACAAAATTAGTACTTACTTCTCCTGTTGCATAATTGGTGGAGGATACCCCTACTCCGCTACCGTTGGTATAAATCGACTTATTTCTAATATGCCCGTATACCATATACCTTAAGCCCTGCCCTAAACTGGTGTAGCCTGAGAAAGCCAAGCTAAAATCGATGCGCTAGATAAATAGCTTTCAAATGCTTCAATTAAATTGGTAAGGGTAAGTAGTATAGGAAGGAAAGCATGGTCTCCATATCTGTTTGGGTAACCTGACTGGTCTGCGATGAAATGTTCTAGTCATCCCCAGGTTAAAATCTGACAAATTCAGTCCCCTTTTACTTCTTTCACGTACTTTTTAAACGACTCCATTGAATTTTTCTCCGATTGTTACGGGACGTTAGACATTCATAAAAAATGAGGTAAACAAGCACAAATGACCCCCGCCGCCTTGCGTCACAAATATTGCCGAAAATTCCTAAGCCTGTTTACGAGGTAGGATACTGACAAAATTAGTTAACTTTGTAAGAAAAGTTTCAAAGGTTAGGGAAAAACGATGACCGGTCCTGGCGGATAACAGTTTTTTGATCTTCAGTTTATACGAAAGCTCAATCAATTATTTTCTCGGAGAAGTTTCAAGCAATGATGTTAATGAACCTTGTGAACAAATAAGAATAACGTTGTCTTTTTTTTCAGGCAGTGATACAGGCCACTCGAAAAGTAAATAAACATCAGGGTCCACTCAAGGGGAGTCGAACATGTTGCTAGGAATGGAATGGTGTTAGTTGATAAGTGACATAATGTATAGGCGAATCTTTGTTGAGATTTCTTGCCTTATTTACGTAGCCTTTTCATTGTTTGATCAAGCTATTAAGTTTTCATCTCTGAGTATTAGCTGTGCCGAACCATATTAGTTATCTCAGGTTAACAAGCTCTCAAAATTTTTAAACTTAACTTGTGCATACAGCGACGTCTTCTATGGGTTACTTCGTTTACTAATGAACAAAAGTATACACAGTGACGTCAGCAAAAGTACTTGGAAAGTACCAGTATTAGAGCCTAGTTCCTGATAAGCCTACTAATCAACGGTTTTATTTTTTGCCTATCTAAAGGTTTTTAATTGAGAATTATTTTGATTTGTGGCAATTGATATTGTGAGAAAAGCTGGTAAACGCTCAATAACATTTTTCAAGTTTCAGTTTATTGTTCCTAGAGAAGAAAACTTTGGGTATAGTCTGGCCACGGATGAAACTTTAAAGGATAGAATTGAAAGCTTATAAATAAAGCGAATTAGATCTAGTCGACTTGGAGAATTAAGAATCGTGAAAGGAAAAGTTATACTTGGGGTCAAAAGTCGTCTACAATTTTATGTCCCTTAGTTTTTTTTATCTAATTTCCAACAACATTTGTGATTTTGTGGGATCCAATCAAACTTTAAAGGTGATGTTACACGGGAACGTCGTTTGGCAACGATGATTTTTAGCGCAACACAGCAGTACAACCAGGGGCACCCAACGAGAATATAGTTCAAAAACCACTTAAACATAGCATTGTTAAACGTATTTTAGTATTTAAACGGTAGATATAGGCATATTTTTATCCCCTAAAAATTTTTCATGTGTTCGAAATTCCTAGCTGAAAGTCTAGTGATCCGAAAATTATAGGGATCAAAACTTACCTTTTCGAAAATTTCAGCGAGAAAAGAGGCTCCCGAAAATTCTGGGTGACCTTTTTAGGGTAAAAATCCGTTAAAAATGGGCAATTATACCAATTTTTAGATGTTCGAAAATCCTAGGAGACGCAGGCAAGCAAGAAATTTTACAACAAATGTTTCGAAAATTCTAGATCTCAAATCGTCTTTCGAACAGATATTCTTCCGAAAATTGTCGTTGGGTGCCCCTGTACAACATTGTTGGTGTCGACTCGGCACCATTGGTAAGTCATTTGTGTCACTGACTGAAAATTATTGTCAATTCGAAGCAAATTTTCTAATATTTCTTTTCAAGTCTAATCAACATTAAGAAACAAAAGAAATGGTGCCCTAGCGTGCTAAGCATTAACCTGTGTTTAATTGAGGAGTAATTACGCATGCGCAATATCTAAACAGGTGCAATGTCGAGCAATGTCAGCGATGCAATTGCAAAAAGTTTCACCGAAATACTACTTGATAAATGCCAGTGTGGTTGTATATTTCTAAATTGGTCTGGAAAAAAGTCAGTTATCCTAAAAAGGCCAAACCTTGTCGAAACGTCAGTCACTGTCAACAACAACAGTCTTATTCAGGACTACGTTCACCCGGACGATCAAACTCAACCTACTTTTGAAATATTATTTAAGGAAACAAGTTCGTTCCTCTGCTCTCCTGGCGCTTTCTTTAAGAAATGAACCACAAATTTCAACCCCCATGGAATTGTAGACACCATAATATGTTTTTCCACCTGCTCACGGCTTCTCAATCTTTTCAATCTTTGAAAGCAATTAACAGCGGGCCCTAAACAGTACGAAAAAGATAAATGATTATATTCAGCTCATTAGCAGATGTTTTTCCTAACTGTCGCTTAGTTTGCGTGTGAATTATATCGAGCAGCGATTTCTTTCGCGGAAGCGGGTTATTTTTGAAGGTACGCTAATCTTCAATTTAGTTTTGGCGAAATATTTTTAACAATTTGTCATCAATTTCGATTATTTGCAAACTCCAATCGATGTTTTTCGCAAATGTCCTATTTCGCGTTGAAAATAATTTGTTAATTTTTCTTGGTGTGGATTCCCGCCAGTGGTTCGATGATAAGATAAGTTAAAACGTATTTGTCTTATCACTCCACTGATAAAAATGAACTATTTAATCGAAAATTAGATAGAAATATACTTATATCACACGACTGACACAATAAGAAAATGAAAATTTGTTTGTTATAAAGCTGTGATTTTGTGTCCTTTGTATCAAGATTGAGTAATTTCTTTGCCAGTGTTATTCACAGTGCATAGATGGCAAAACTAAAAAAAAATTAACGAAAATACGTTGATGCAGTCCCCCCACAGGGTGGCGACTTTTGTAATGTCTCGTACATGAATCATGAATCGTTTGCACACAGTATCCACAGAGTGTTAAAGAAACAAGTTGTTCATTGTGGGCCGGATTAAACACAAGCCGTAAGCGTTAAATTTGAATTCAAATCTGATTTTGTAATGCCAAATGCGGGGAATTATCTTGGATGCTTTAAATGACTAATTCAAAGAACTAACAATGCAAAAAAACGTGTAAACAAGAAAAAAACAAAACCAGCTTAAAAATCCAACTAAAAACCATATATTTTTCTCATAATTCTACTGGCAAGAAAAGGATAAGCTTTTCTGTGAAATGATTGGACGGAACTAATCGCTAGCGCTTGGTTGACTTAAATATCATTGTCGTGAGCGAACAGGTAACCTTGGTAAGGCAGGTAAAAAAATGCAAATTGTTCAACTGTCACCCGAAACGTTCGAAAACTTCCAACGTTAGTGCTTATGCTTGCCGGATAGAATTACTGTTATTTTTGTAGAGTGGTCGCGCATAGACTGACTCTGTTTCTGAAACGATTCCTTGGAGTTAGCCTGAGAAACATCCAACATTTCGCGACGCCAAAGGATTCTGCTTCGAAACTTTAACCTTCCGACTTCAGTACTAAACCTATGTTCCAAGTTCTTTAATTTTCAGTTGGATGATACCATATTGCCTGTTTTATGAGAAAAATGTAAGCATATAACTTTTTCTTTTCTTATAAACATGCCATTTCCTTTGTTGTTGTTGTTGTCGTTGAAGATTTGGATTTTGTAAAAAAGCTTTTAAAGATAGATAAAAAAAATCGTATGAGCTAGCCTACGCGATATGCTACTCTACTGAAAGTATCTTTGGGGTCAGTTTTTCTCTCTTGTGGTTCTATCACGTGCTTTTATCATTTTTTCATTAGTCTTTTTGTGTTCCATATCCCTTCTCTGAAAACTTTCTTCTGTGCCGACCATTTACCGGCAGCCTGAAGAAATTTCTTGACTTAAGTCCAGACTCACTGAACTTTCGGCTTCTTTTGTAGGTTAAATGGCTGTCTTAAGCATTCTTTTGTGGCTGTATTTTGTCGACCAGGTCATTTTGGAAGCAGCAGGGAATTCAGACAGGTAGGTACAAGTTTATCACAGTTTAATTCTGCAAAAAAAGGTTCAGCTTACTTAACAGCCAATGTCAAGTTAATGATATTCTACGGTTAAGAATCGTTAAGGGTGTGCTTTTAGTTTCAACGAAAATTGTTGATTTTATTACTTGACTCTGCCTTATGTTGCGTACTTCAGGCGTTGCGATACTAAAAACTTATGGTAGCAAAGTGTTATTCCAATACACTCACTTCCTGCTGGTTTTGACTGGAAACGAGCTCATGCACAGATTTCAGAATTCCTAACAGTTTGATGAAGCATTAATTCTAATACAGTAAATTCAGACTCTATTTGCTATCCCTCTATTCAATTCTTTTAAATCTTCGGGTAACAAAATGTTATAGTATCTGTTGCAATTTACACGCTGGCTGCAATGCACAGTTTAGGAGGGACAAGAAACAGGAGGTTATTTTTCGATCTTTTTTTGCCGGCGCACTTTGCGTAAACTAAAAAACTGGGCAAAAACATGGAGACAGAGCTTAAAAGCTCTGTCTCCTTTTACGGATTATGCAGCATCTGTTATGGTTATTCCATATTCCTTACTAAGAACTGCCGTAAGATTGAATGATTTCAGTTTCAGTTTGATCTTAAGCAAAGCTGGCCAATTTGTAGCAATTTCAACTAGAAACTGTACGCTAGCTAGCCATGCAACCCTTTTGCTT
Organism: Porites lutea; assembly: GCF_958299795.1. Classification (NCBI taxonomy): domain Eukaryota; kingdom Metazoa; phylum Cnidaria; class Anthozoa; order Scleractinia; family Poritidae; genus Porites; species Porites lutea. Next base: position 4,624,167 of record NC_133210.1, read on the forward strand.
TTCAGTGATTTCACAAACAAAACGTTGGAAGCTCGCACTTCCATGATGTTAGAAAAGATGTTGATTGGCTATGACAAGAGACTGCGGCCAGATTTTGGAGGTATATAACTGCTAATCTATATCGTTTTAATGCAAACGTGCAGTTAAACTGAATTTCAGCGTAATTTAAACCGTATTAAAATCACTATAAACGATATCTCATTTCTAAAGAAATTGATGGATGCATGCAGTCTATTCAAATACGGTTTTTACTCTTGCGCTTAGAAACCGCAGTTGGCACATGCAATAAAAGTGATTTTTTTGGTCTTGCTTACAGGTGCTCCATGTAAAATCAACATTTCCTTGCACGTGTTGTCAATGGTTCCCATTAAGGAAATTGATATGGTAAGTTTATCATCTACCTTTAATAAAGATACCGAAAATATGTCCCTGTTTTGTCTTTCTCGCTAGCAACTACATTACTCGTCAAATTTTGTTGAAATACCAGACTAAAACTGAGGTTTTTCCACCTAACACCTTCTCAACCGACTTATCTATCTTTTATCTGTGTGTACTATTTCTTCCCTTCGCCAGTGTTGTAGCCTGCTTAGCAGGCGTCGAAAGGGGTAGGGGGTAGGGGATAGTGAAGAAGGGGAAAAGGGGAGTGGAACTTTTCCCTTTCTCCCTGCCCCCTCCCCCTCCCCTTTTTGCGCCTGCTATGCAGGCTACCAGTGTTGAGACTAGCGTTTTTTTGCAAATGGGTAGCAAATAAGGTCATGATTCAACATTTTAGAGGGCGTAACGTGACAAGTTTTTCAACAAATGTAACGACTTTTGTATCTCCAATCATGAAAGACAACTCGGTATTCAGTAGATATTAACATAACCGATCCTCACGTTCACGCTCTTGGCATCACAGTTTTGCATGTTTTCCCGCGACTAGTAACTGGTGACTTCCGTCAGTTCCGAGCTTGGCGAGTGGTACCCGTTTAAATTTTCCAGCGCTTAGCAGCCGTCGCATGTTTTTCACACACGTCATCGCTTCGAGCTTTAATTCAGGCAGTGTTATAGGAGTTCGAAGTAGAACTTGGTGTAAACTTAGGTGTAAACCTACATATTTTGTCCCAGGCCACTGCCCAGACTCACTCGGTCTTTGTTATGGTAGAACAGTCAAACCTCCACTTAAAACCATCTCTCCACAACGGCCAAGGTGGCCATTGTGGAGGAGTTCGACTGTAGATGCTAGGATGGTCACAAATATTTAGTTTTAGTATATACTAAAACAGTGGATAGTGTTTTTGGCGCGCTCTGATTGGCTACTCAATCAGTGAATATCCTGCACTATTCACTGATTCACCTCCAGTTCCTCCGAGCGAGAGACGCCAAACTCGCGTAAGTTGCAAAATGCCTTCCCGGTTTGCTGCCGTAACAAACAAAGAAATTTCACAAGTAATCAAGCAAGCTGTTTCCAAAATACACGAAGAAAGTGACGAAGCTCGGGGTGGAAGTTTTCACAGGTAAAGCTTTGTCTTTTTTACTTGAATTTATCGATAAAACCGGCGAAAAAGTTTTGTTGTTTACAAATGCAAATTAAGTTTAAGTCTTGCGTTACTTTTTTTAGTTGACTTGTTCATAAATAAGCTTAAAACTAAATCTAATAATCCTTTTTACAGAATGATTTTAAATACAAAAAGAATTCACAGCTCCTTTTGAGGAAATTTCCCCGCAAGAGCTAAACAAATGCCTTCAAAAGTTTTATTTGCCGGGAAGAAAAAGCGACGACAGCGGCCGTTCGGTCATTGCGCGCCAAAATTGTAATCGTTGCAGGCAACAGTAAATGAGTTAAAAATCATCATTTTTGGGCTCAATTATCTCACTGTTTTAGTATATACTAAAACAATTATTCACCTCAGTGTCGGTGGCTAGTGATGGATATTTACCTCGCCGCTAACGCGGCTTCGGTAAATATCCATCACTAGCCACCTCCACTTCGGTGAATAATTGTTATTTATCAAGAGTGGATAAAGTCAATTACCAATCAAGAAAATATTGAACAGGTGACGTCTCGACCACTAGCTCTTCGTCAGAAGCGAATCCTGATCTTATCCAGCCAAGTCTCTAGGCATTCTTGGCTCGGTCAATCCTGGACTTTACCGTGATCTTTGACGTCACCAAGAGAGACGCCAACCCTTTCCCAGAAAAGGGGCAAGGGCAGGCCGGATCATCCATTTTAGGCCACAGGGTACTTTAGTGCTCTAAAAACGCCAATCTGCACATTTAAGGCCACTGGGTAAAGTGGTGCATTAAAAATTGGAATCTGCACAGAATCTATGACCATTTACCAGCGAAGAATGTCTCAAAGGATATGTCATGATAAGGAACGGGTGAACATTAGTAGCCGAAGACAAGTTCAGAAGCATATATACGCTTGTGACGTGTTTAGGTATTTTGCGATATTTTGAACCCTTTCGTCCAGACCAAAAATCATTCTTGCCAATTCTGGAATCCGCCTGCGCTTTTCCATTCATGATCCTCCTAGCAATTAATGGCTTTTTTAAATTCCAGGAGGTGACGATTGTTATGTTCTTCCGTCAACATTGGGTTGATCCTCGTCTAGCATATGGTTCTTCACTGGGAATTCCAAAGATGAGGCTCCTCGGGAACATCGTCGATCAAGTTTGGCTACCCGACACTTTTTTTGTAAATGATTTGAGCGATGCAAAGCCGAGTAAAGATTTCTTGTTTCAACTGACTGAAGAAGGACGTATTACGTACAGTCACAGGTGCTTAGCAATCTTTTAAACTTAATTCTTTTCACATGTTTTTGAAAAAGTTGACTTCTTGAAAAAAATTCCATTGGCACTCTTGCCAATAAATTACTATTATCAAGTTTTTGTCTAATTATGTTCAGGAAATCACTTCGTCTGTACTGTCCTATGGATTTGCGAAAATTTCCCATGGACCAGCAAATTTGTGAAATGGTATTTGAAAGCTGTAAGTATTTCAATACATACAAAATATTACTTGTTCACATTTATATTCAGAACTGCCACAGCAATGTGGTTGCGATCCTCGTGGTCAGCACCATTGTACTGAGATTTCTGCCTGGGACCAGCCCCTGGGACCAGGATAACACACAAACGCAGTAGTTTCCCATTTTTGTAACCGATGGTCCGTTGTTGTTTCAATGTCGTCCCCAGCGCCTGCATTACCCTTATCCAGCGGAACAGGCGATCGGAACGAGATTGTCTTTGTTTCAAATTTCTGAGTCTGCGCAGAAAGCCCGAAGTCCATGTTTTGCGGACTTCCTGCTTCGGCCTTAGGCAGAACTCTCGATCCTTGGCGCTGGCCAATGATCGCAGCTTTAGAGACGAGAATGCTGTAACAATATCGTGTGTAATAGAAAGAGTATGAACCCTTCCAGGTTTACTCAACCTTATGCTTTTGGTTACGTTGTACGTGCAAAAAGTTGACAGAATCGGCAACGTGCAAGTTTATCCTGGTAGCTTATTTACCTTCCTTAGATTCGTACAATGATGAGGATATCTTCTACTCGTGGCTAAATAAAGACTCCGTAAGAATAGACAAAAAGGTTCAGATACCTCAGTTCACGCTGTTGGATTGGCGACAAAAATCTTCTCTTCACGAGTATGCTACAGGTACTGATTCAGTCTGTAACAGTTATCCCTGTATGAGTTATCACGCATCCAGGGACTGGTCTCCCAGAGTTTTGTTTGTTTTATTACAAGAGAGTAATGATTGATGTTGTAATATATTAGGGGGATTCAGCAGCTACCATGGCATTTGCTATTTGGCATATTAATTCCTTTGCTGTCTGTGCCTATGTGTATAGTGTGAGGTCGGTCTTGCCGTCACTACTTAAGAATAATTCAGCTCGAGGAAAATTTGCCCAAAATTTGATCGAGTTGGAAAAGTGTTGATAACATCTGAAAGAACGCGAATAAACCGAAAGGCCTTAAAAATGTTCCAATAAAGTATTTACCTTCAAAACGAATCCCCGAACATAATGGTTAAAAAAGTGGACATTCATGTCCCCAGTTCAACTCTCCCGCGAAAGTAAAATTATAACCATTACCCGTTTGCTCTACAACATATTAATAATGGTTTTATTTCTCTTTGTTTAAGGGAATTTCAGTACACTGGCAGCAGTTTTCCGTTTCAAGAGACAACTAGGTTTCTACCTTCTTCAAGAATTTATTCCGACCATTTTGATCGTGGCACTAAGCTGGGTTAGCTTCTGGATCGATAAAAGATCGGTACCCGCTCGAGTGTCCCTCGGAATCACTACAGTCCTCGCCTTGACGACGCTTATGTTTGGGATCCAAGCCTCCCTGCCACGAGTTGGTCACGTGAAAGCAATTGATGTGTTTTTGATGGGTAGTTTCATCTTCGTATTTGCCGCTTTGGTCGAGTATGCTATCATTTGCACATTCTCTAATTTGTTTTCATCAGGAGCAAATCCAAATCTAAAGGGGTATTTTCAAAGAAGAGTAATACCGACCATGATATTTGAGGAAAACGAAAACTTGGAAATAACTAGTGGAGAAAGCGATACGTTCCATCAAGTCTTTGAAAGAAAACAAGTAGAATTTCAGGTGAATGTTTTATTATTTTTGGAGTTGCTGCACGAGTTACTTGGTAAGAAGGTTCCAATAGGGTTCTTCCATCCCTTCACCCCGACCCACATTTTATCGCAATCCCGGTATCCCGACCCAAATTTTCGCGCAATCCCGTCATACCGACCCTTTTATTTCGCGAATTCACGTTATCTCAACCTAAATGTTCGCGCAATCCCGTCATCCCAACCAAAATTTTCGCGCAATCCCTTTATCCCAACCAAAATTTTCGCAATCCCGTTATCCCGATGGCTATTTTGGACACACCACTATACGTGGAACCTAAAAATCTGCAATTTCTACCCCTAGGCGAGACGAAGAGCATCCCCGTCACTTTTATTTGGGAGTTCCCTACCCACCCCCGGGAGATAGCAGCTGAGAAATGAAATTCGAGGCTGACCACTGAGATTCCAACTAGTTTTCATCATTAGCATCATCATAAAACCCTGTCCTTACAGTTCTAACTTTTTTTTACTGTCATTTGGTTTGTAGAAAAGACGTCATAACGGAAAACACGATTCTCTCTTGAGTAATTTTTCATCACGATTTTCCGGAAAGCTTGATTCCGACGTCAATACAGGGCAAGCGTCCGTGCATCAGCGACAGCGGTGTGACATTGATCAGCATTGCAGGAAGTTGTTTCCAGTAGCCTACGTCTTATTTTTGTCAATATACTTTGTAGTTTACTATTTTGCAGACTTTTAACGTTTTATATTATAATTATGCCCAGTTTGAAAACAGTCTATAATTAATGCTTTAGTTGAATCTTAACACTAGTCCAAATTTTCCGCGGCTTGCCTATCACAACGAAAGAGTCAAGCAACAGTTTTTTGAAACGCCTTTTTTTATTTCCTCTTATCTAGAGTACTTCCAAATCTAAAACAATTAATATATTTACTACTCGTCAATAGCAATGGTATGATAAACGTCTTAATATTTCCGACATTTCTACTCTTACAAGACCCTAATTTTCGACGATCAAAGTAGGTGGGAAACATGACTTTCACATGCCTCAGTGTCTTTATAAAGTGATGTCAGCTCTAACGTGTCCTTCTCGATCGACAAATCTCTTGACATGTTTTCTAATCCTTAACTGTATGTTCCAAACGATGCTGAGCCAACCAATCCAAGATTTTTTCAGTCGGAGTTGTGTAATATAAAAATATTGAAATTGAAGCCCTTCCCATCTCTACTGATGCAAGACATCATGATGTTTTCGAAAAGAACGAAAAATAAAAATAAAACAGCGTCTGTGTACAGGCTAGGGTCTTGATTGTTTCTGGATTTTATTGAACTTAAATTTATAAAAGTTGTCAAGGATTTTTAGAAAACATGTCAAAAACTTTGTCGACTGGTTTTGAACAGAAATTATTACCGTTAATATTTATATTTTAGTTATCTTATTAAATCTATCAAGCACTCTGTCTTATTAATTGCTTTGAATGTACGACTGAGTGGAACGCACGGCCTACCATCCAGCGCCATACATCAAACGTAAATTAAAATTTGTAACACTAATGTTTTCAAGCTTTCTAGATTTAAACATTTCATGTCCTTGAGGGTTCTTTTCAGTTCAAGCTTAACTAATCACCAGTGAGGCAAAAGTATCTAAAAATCTCAATTAATATATCAAACACGCGACATGGTGTTTCATAGTTTATCAAACACAGGAAGGTTGCAAAAATGGAGAATACTGAGGAGATGCGTTACGCAGTATTTTCTATTACTAATCGCGAGCTTTTATTTGGTTGTTATTGTGATAAAACACCATGTGTAGTGTTCGATATAGTAACTTTTCTAACTAAACGGTTTTACAAGAAAAATGAAGGATTCAGCAAGAGAGAGTTTTTCATCAGATATCCAAAACTGACACGGTCCAGTGATGAACTTCTCTGTCTCGTTGTGACTTACTTACGATTTCGAGTCACCTTCTTCAATACTGCTTCAGTTGTCAGTTCAGTTTTTCGGCATTTTTAATGCATTTTTAGCCGTAAATTCTAAAAATTGAGATTCGAAACTTTTTAAAAAAAATTAACGACTTAGAAATCTAAATACAAGCTAATTTTACATAACTATACCCAACTATATCTTATACTGACATATGACTAGATAAAAGTAATTGGAAGTTGTACAGTCATTGTAGAAACCAAGTTGGGATGCTTTCCTCGGCTCTGTAAATAACATCACGGTAGCGGTCGGTTGTAAACAAGTTCAGTGATGAAGTAGTATTTACAAAACTTCGCTCAACGCATGTGGTTTAATCATTGTACCCTCACCAATGGAAATGCCGATATTAATTTCCATGGGGTTAAGAATCAAAGACAAAATACAATAAGAAAAGACAATAAACCAGTATAATAATTTTGAACAAAGTTAACCCAGATTATCAAATTCGATATATTCTTAATTTGAGATACTGAAGTTTTTAGATCTGTTGCAGTACATGACCGGTTCGACTTGAGTTTTCTGCGCGGATTCACCGCCCATTTCATATTTACCCATTTGGCGAAGCAAAATTGGAACAATACCTGTCAAAATGGCGGATAGACAGGTAGTACCACCCAAAGTGTAGAAAGCGAGTGCATAGCTTTGAAACCCGTCATAAATCCATCCGGCGATGAGTGGCCCCAAAGTCCGAGGGATAGCGATTACAAAAAAAGTAATGCCCAAACCATAGGACACTTTTTGGGGGCCAAGAATGTCACACACGATGACTGGGTTTAGAACCAGGTAACAAGCTCCAAACAGACCAAATATAAAGGCTCCTACTGCTAACACATTATACGATTCCGTCAAAGGCACAACAAAGTTGCTCAATCCTGCAACCAGAAAAGCCAACTGGGCAACGTACACACGATTAAAGCCACGGAAGTCTGAGATTCGACCGAAGGTTATACGACCCAGTGCCGAACCGACTGTGACGAACGTAAGCAGAAGGGACGCACGTGTCTTGTCAATTCCAATGTCCTCAGCCAAGCGAACCTGAAAACCAAAGAAAAAAAAGATCTTTAGGATTGTTTTCGCTAACGAGCTAGCTCTCTAGGGCACTCTTGCGGCAGGACGAAAAGGGAAGGAGAGCAAGCTCTTTCGAGAGAGAATTACGTCATCGCCTGTTTACAACTCAGCCAATCAGTATTTTGCATCCTATTCTGAGAGGCAGATAAGTCTTCAAATGTATGGGACGCGAGTGCAAGCTCTCCTTTCCCCCTTCCCCGTCACACCCCCGTACCTCTGGAAGCCCCGAGAGAGCTTGATCGCAGGCTAGGATTGTTTTGGTTATTAATAATGGTTGTGAGTGTGTAAGCACTTTATGCTTTTCAGTAACCATTAAAGTCTTGTTTGTATCTACGAACCCTAAAAGTTGACAATTTCCGGCCTTTACACAAACTGACGCCAGTTTTTTTGAAAGATCGCTCAAAAATCAAAAAATTATAGTTGATTGTAGATGAGCCCCACTGGTACCCTAGGCGCCAGAGGATTTTTTTCTCTTTGGGGCGACGACTGTTGAAAGCAAGCAGCATTTCAGCACTATGAGCGAGATGACGTCTGGCATTCAGTGTACCCCTCAGAGGCCTTGAGCTTGTTCAATAGAGAAGTAAGTAAAGAAGATAAGGCATTAAGAATCCCTATAAAAGTTCTGGATGAGAAATGGCAAATCCTACTACTTTCAATTGTGAATAATGTGTCCCTTAGTATCCCTATCGCAGTAGAGGGTCAATTCAGTTTACTTATATATAGTGGGTGGTGGCCCCTTATAAAGACGTTACAAGAATACTCACCAAATGAACAAAGGGGACCATGTATCCGAGCATGAAGATAAAAATGACAGCAATCCACATGATAAACGCTTTATTTTTCAAGATTTCCCAGTCAAACGTGCACTTTTTCTCACATTCAGTGTCCATAGCGTCACCGTTACGCGGAAAGACGCCGCGTTTTGGCCGATAAACCAGAGAAAACACGGATAAGATCAGAAACACCCCGGAGAGAACACGGAACATGTTTGCAAGTCCAAGATGAATAAACATTTGCTGCATAGTGGGGTTCAAAATACTTCCACCTACTGCACCACCGAGGGCCATTATCCCATTGGCAAACGCTAGTCTCGCTTTAAAGTACTTCGTCAGAATCAACAAATCAGCAAAGTACACGAAGGACGCACCCATGCCCCACACCACACTGTAGGTCAAGTACAACATCGGGAGACTGGTGACGAAAGATGAGCTTAGTAAGCCAATGGAACAGGCCAGGGTACCAAGGAGGGCGACTACCCAGCATCCAAAGCGTTCGCTGAGAATGGCGCCGAGTGGAAAAAATAAGTAGTACGTGGATACTGCAAGAGAACTAACCCAAGCTGAAAAGCAAATTAAAAAAAGGTAGGTTGAGTATATAGAATACTTCTTAAAGTGGGCCGGTTTACGGACTTCAAAAGTTTCCTTGCTGAATGACGGCGAAACAACTTGTGAAGCGAGGGACTTTTAAGCCCCTATAAAAGGCGGGAAATTTGGCGCAAAACTAACGAACCTCTATATGACTTTTCATTGGACGTATTATTTTTTCTCATGGGTTATAACCAGGTTTTGTTTTTATTATAGGCTAGAACTAATTTGCTTATGAAAGTTTACGACAGAGCTTTTCAGTGAATTTAACACAGTATGTATATAATAAATGGTGATTTGTTTATATAGTCATGCGAATTAAACAGATAGCTTGTTGTTGTTGTTGTTATTGTTGACTGAGTGCAGTTCTAAATAGAACTGTTTGCTACAGGGAATGACGTTTCCACAGGCTGGCTGGGGGCGGGTTTCTTAAGTAATTCATTTTAAGTCAACATCTGGTCCCAGTTGCTCAAAATGTGGATAACGCTATCCACTGGAAAAATTTTTTATCCACTGGATGCGCAATTAGTTCCCCTAGTACTTATCCGCTGAATAGTAATTATAGTATCCGCGCCTGTGGATCACACTATCCAGCGTTTCAGCAACCGAGGCCAGAATATTGAAATGTAATTTCACCTGTTTCGGCTCTTGACTTCTTAAACTCGTCGACTAAAGCAGCATATATCACCCCAGAGCTTGTAATAAGTCCTCCCACGAAGAACTCCATCACGAACGTTGTAGCACAGACCACCCACGCCCACCCCCTGTCAAAATGAAACACGGCATCGTGTTGAAGTTTATTTTCAAGACCTGCCTCCGAATCGTGACGAGGCTCGACAGTTTTGTTAGAGCTATCTTGGAGACTGGATTCGTCCTCACACTTGGTCTTTTTATTACAAGATCCTTCATCTGGAACCTCGGGGCGAAGACGAGGCGCATTCATATCGTCAGTTGCAGGTTCAGCCTCTTTATCAGAGTGAGACTTGGCTGACTTTGAACCTGTGACGATATTAGAGCTAGACATCGGTATCGGACCTAAGGAACAAGTACTTTTCTCGCGCTGGAGACTACTCCCTTTGTCTTCTGCCATCTGTCAAAAAAAGGGGAAAAGGGGGGAATTTCATGAGAAATTGTTCATCCTCGGAGTCTTGGGACCAGATAGTGAGGGCGTAAAGAAGTCTAAGACGGCTGGCAAACCGATCGAAATCTCGCGCTTAAAGTTGTTTTATCGCACCCTGTTTCGATATCGAACAAAAGAAGCAAGGCTGATTTTACGGTCGGGAATATATATATATTTGTTACCAATATTTCGGAAGGCACGGCCTTCCTTCTTAAGGGTCTTACATTCAAGCTCGAATTTGAGAGCTGGGCAATGGTGCCATAAATCAGTACTAAAAAAAAGGTGGACAGTGAGGTCACGTGCTAAATGAAGGGTTAAAAATGCTTCAGCAATTATGTAATCGCTTGTTTCTATGACCGCAAGCATTAAAAAACAAATCAACAGCTTTTAGAGAACACGAATGGTCAATAAATTATCTTGTGGGCAACAAAGTGTCCTAATTGGAACAAAACAAATAATGCACATAAGCGCTATTCAAATGAAAACTCTCAGACTGTACTTTCACGTGGTGTTATTTAGTTTTCATTACTTCATGAAAATAATTTGTTGTTGTTTAGTTTCTGGTTTGAAACACTCTACGAAATTGAGTGGATGACGCAGAAACAGGTCTGGGGTTGATATTTGTGGTTAAACTTTGTTGGTTGGTTGGTTGGTGGGAATGTTCAGTTATTATGGGTGTATATCAAAATTAGTAGTTCTTGTAAAAAAGAGAAACCGATGGATAATAAACAGTGGACGAAAAAATGGATTTGAAAAAATTTGCTTCCGGCAAATATGTCGCTAATTATAAAAACTGAGGAGTAAATCTGTTGCAAAGATGGCAAATGCCACATTTGCCTATATTTAGACTTCCTCTAGATCTTGTTTGGTATGCAAATCTGGCATTTAACATCTTTGCGCCATATTTACCCCTCGCTTTTACATTTTTTGCGACATATTTTCAAGGAGCAAATTTGGGCAAATCCATTTTTTCGTCCAGTAAGAGCTTTTGTCCTTTTTGTGTTACAAACTGGTTTCTTCATTCCTTAAATGGAATTTTAGTTTGTTATCTTTAGCTTCAAAACTTGATAGGCGCGTAACTGCCGCGGGCTATACTCTGACTAAATTTTTCTTAATATGCTTTAGTTTCTTCTACACTTTAGAATTGTGTATAGCTTGACAAATATATACGGTACGAAGTGACTGAAGCGTGTTCACGTTGAGGATTAAAAATGTGTGTGAACATTGAATGGCACATCGAAATGAATAGAGTTTTAAAAATGAAACTTTACCGAATGTGATCCATTAATAATATTGTATATCAAATAAAGTTATAATCAAGGTTGTATTAACCCTCACTAAGCTTTCTTACGTAACTCTAACTTAAACATAATCTATGCTCCTCAGTGATAAATCTTAAGCATGCAAGCGGCTTATTTAGTTTGCTCATTTATCTCGTTAAGTGCTTTTGAAGAACTTTAAGTGAAAGTTGATTAAGTTTGTTCTTTTTGAACTTTTAACTTTTGACTTTTTGCTTGAACACTTTACCAGCAGCAAATCATAGAGACAAATTATACCTTTAATAACTAGCTGCAACATGCATTGGAAAAATGTTAACTTACATTTTTCCGTACCGCAACTGAAATTCCTGAAAGTCTAGTCGAATATATATCCCTCAGTACACTAATACAGAAATAATTCGAAAGCCGTCGACATAACCAATGCAAGAGGTACCGATTTTGCTCTAGTCCGAAAGGAAATACAGAAGAACGTAGCGTGAAGAACTTGTACGCAACAGATTGGCCAGATCACAGGCTTGATTTCATCAAACTGGAGAAAATTACATACTAGCATAAAGGAAATGGCGAAACAACGGGGTAAACAAGCGGAGCTACGGTGACTAAGATTACGTAATGCCCCAGTACGACCACATTCCGGCTAAGAGCGGACGAGATGCGATAATCGAATTACGTTTATCATGTCATTGTTTGCTCTTAGCTCATTAGTATCTTTTGATTTAAACTTTAAAATATGTTACGTAACCTTCATTCAATAGTACCTTTAGATTCGCTACGTACCCTTTGTTCACTTTTATCCTTTGTTTCCAGTTCATAGTGTTATGTAACCTTTGTATATTTAGTGTTAATTTAGTAATTGTGGTACCGAGTATATAAGTCTTGTTTGAAGTATTATTATTTATAACTGATGAAGGTCTTATGACCCGAAACGTTTTAGTAAATTGTATTTGTTATCTCTTTTTATCATCCAACCGTTGTCCACTTTTGGTCTTTTTTAATTTTTTTATCACTCGTACACCAAAATCGGACTGTGAATCTTTTTTTATCCGTTTGGATGGACATTTCGTTGGCCCAGGCAGCTATATTTCAACCAGCCTATATAGATTTAGTAAAATCCAACTAGTGATCTATTATCAATGCTGCGTTCTGATTGGTTGAGCTAGTACTAGGCTATGTGTTATAGCCCACTGGTAGCGAAAAGCGCGCGCTTTTTGGCGGCAAAAAAGAATTAAAGTCTAGCTTTAACTAGCCAAATTTTTTTCATTCTGGATATTGTTGACCAACTAGTTGGATTTTACTAAAACAATTATTTCGCTCGCCCTCATGGCCTCTGAGTCAATAGCCCATTCGACCTTCGGCCTCATGGGCTATTGACTCAGGGCCCATTCGGGCTCGACGAATAATTGTAAAATATTTGTTACCAATATTTCAGAAGGCAGCGCCTTCCTTCTTAAGGGTCTTACATTCAAGCTTGAATTTGAGAGCCAGGCAATGGTGCCATAAATGAGTACTAAAGAAACGGTGGACAGTAAAGTCACGTGCTAAATGAAGGGTTAACAATGCTTCAGCAGTTATGTAGTCGCTTGTTTCTATGACCGCAAGCATTAAAAAACAAATCAACAGCTTTTAGAGAACACGAATGGTCAATAAATCATCTTGTGGGCAACAAAGTGTCATCATTGGAACAAAACAAATAATGCACATAAGAGCGTATAAAGAAAAACCAGGCTAATGTAAAATTGGACCGCTTCTCTTAGCTTCTTTTGCAAATAAATATAATCATGATCTGCTTTTCTTTCCGCTCTTCTTTTTTAGTAAAGAAATGCAGCTCAAAAGGGGTGGAGCTGCGGACATGCGATATAGCTCAAACTTCAGAGTTCAGACTCTTGAGTTTGTGAACAAATTCCTTTGGTGTGACTATTCAAATGAAAACTCTTAGGCTGTACTTTCACGTGGTGTTATTTATTTTTTCATTACTTCATGAAAATAATTTGTTGTTGTTTAGATTCTGGTTTGAATCACTCTACGAAATTGAGTGGATGACGCAGAAACAGGTCAGGGGTTGATATTTGTGGTTAAACTTGGTTGGTTGGTTGGTTGGTTGGTCGGTCGGAATGTTCAGTTATTATGGATGTTTATCAAAATTAGAAGCTCTTGTAAAAAAGAGAAACCGATGGAGAAGAGATCTTTTGTCCGTTTTGTGTTACAAAATGGTTTCTTCATTCCTTAAATGGAATTTTAGTTTATTATCTTTATATTTAGCTTCATAACTTGATAGGCTCTAACTGCCGCGGGCTATACTCCGACTAAATTTTCTTAATATGCTTTAGTTTCTTCTACTTTAGAATTATGTATAGCTAGACAAATATATACGATACGAAGTGACTGAAGCGTGTTCACGTTGAGTATTAGAAATGTGTGTGAACATTGAATGGGATATCGAAATGAATATAGTTTAAAAATGAAGCTTAACCGAATGTGATTCATTAATAATATAATTGTATCAAAAGATAATCAAAGTTGTATTAACCCTCACTAAGCTTGCTTACGTAACTTTAACTTATACATAATCTATGCTCAGGCTCCTCAGTGATAAATCTTAAGCATGCGAGCGGCTAACTTAGTTTGCTCATTTATCCCGTTAAGTGCTTTTGAAGAACTTTAAGTGAAAGTTGATTAAGTTTGTTCTTTTTGAACTTTTAACTTTTGACTTTTTGTTTGTTTACTTTCCCAGCAGCATATCATAGAGACAAATAATACCTTAATAACTAGCTGCAACATGCATTAGAAAAAGGCTATCTTACGTTTTTCCGTACCGGAACTGAATTTCCTGAAAGCCAGGAGCCCATATGGGCTCTTGTGAAAGCCTAGTCCAATATATATCGCTCAGTACACTAATACAGAAATAATTCGAAAGCCGTCGACATAACCAATGCAAGAGGTACCGATTTTGCTCTAGTCCGAAAGGAAATACAAAAGAACGTAGCGTGAAGAACTTGTACGCAACAGATTGGCCAGATCACAGGCTTGATTTCATCAAACTGGTGAAAATTACATACTAGCACAAAGCAAATGGCGAAACAACGGGGTAAACAAGCGGAGCCACGGTCACTCAGATTGCGTAATGCCCCAGTGCGACCACATTCCGGCTAAGAGCGGACGAGATGCAAGAATGGAATTACGTTTGGTACAAGCGACTGAGAGATCTTTTAGAAAAAGACCCTTCCATGGGCAATAGAAAAAAAATTAGAAAAAAAGAATGTCTCTACATTAACTCGCCCTCGCCGAAATTGCAGTACAATGATCCAGCTATTCGGAAAGCGAGGTTTTGTGTTTTAATGGATTATACTCCCTTGCAAAAAAACACTGAATTAACGGTTATCTCATTTGACTTTCATCTACAGTGTTTAATGCTAAAAGTATATCAAATTGTACAATTACTTGCATGCCTATGATTAATATAAACCTTATTTTCTCGTAGTCTTTTCAGTGATCATTTAACGACAGCTTTGATGTTGTCGAAAGCATTCCTATTTAAAGAAATATTAAGAAGAACCTTTTTCATACCTTCACAAATTTATATTTTATCTGGAAATTTAAAAGTTGTTTAATTTTCTTTCTTACCTTTTTTCTGTGTAAACGCCCAACAGTGTTCAGTACACTGTCCGTCGTGTTGTCAACAGAGTGGTCTGTCGAGTGGTCACTAAATATCATTAGTTGTCCGCACAGACGTCGCATGTTTATAAATAAATAAATAAATAAATATTGCCTTTATTTAACGAGGGTAACACTAAATAGCCCAAGGCTAGTAAACTTGTGGCCCTCAAAACACAATCTTACAAATGTATAATATCTATACTAATAAAAACTATTTAGAATGTCTAGTTATAAAAAGATTATAGAATGGATGTTAAAAAGAAAAGAGAGAGACACTACTATTTACAATTAAAAATATACTGATTAAAATACAACCTAGATATTAAAATGATGCAATAGTTGCTGACCCTTAAAAACTCTGCTAATCATGTTGTTCTTAAAACAAGGTAGCGTGTCTGCCTTGTGTATATCTAACGGGACACTGTTCCATATAGTTTCGCCGCAGATACCGAAAAAGTTCGTCCGCCCTCGGTTTCTCTGCGCTACTTGGGACATACAATATTTATATTGGCATAACGACTATTCAGGGGCACCCAACGTCAATTTTTGGAAAATATCTGTTCGGACGACGATTTGAGATCTAGAATTTTCGGAACATTTGTCATAAAATCTCTTGCTTGCCTTCTTCTCCTAGGATTTTTGAACATTTAAAAAATGGTATAATTGCCCATTTTTAACGGATTTTTGCCCTAAGAGAGTCACCTGGAATTTTCGGGAGCCTTTTATCCGGCTGAAATTTTCGAAAAGGTAAGTTTTGACCCCTATAATTTTCGGATCACTAGACTTTCAGCTAGGAAATCCGAAGAGGTGAAAAATTTTTTAGGGGATAAAAATATGCCTATATCTACAGTTTAAATACTAAAATACGTTTAACAATGCTATGTTTAAGTGGTTTTGAACTATATTCTCGTTGGTTGCCCCTGACTATTGCGCGCGTGACGACTGTTATTTATAATAATGTGATCATTTAAGTAAATAGGTATGAAAGTCTCATTAATACAATATACGCTTATAAATAATAGAGCACTTGTCAATCCTTTATTGTTCATAAAACTGGATCCAAGAGAGCTTGCTTGTTAAAGAGGGCAACAGAAGACGCCTGGCGATCAGCATAAAGAATGACTCTTGACGCGCGCTTTTGTAATTTAAGGACGCGATAGAGCTGCTCTTTGTCGCATGAAGACCAGATGACGCTAACATAGCTTATAACGGGACGGATCACCGCATTATAGTATTTAACATGCTGACTAAGCGGTAGGAAGGCGCTTATTTTTCGCAGCAACGCATTTCGTGAGGCGAGATTTTTTGCATATTTTATCAACATGTGCATTGATAGCCTGCGCGGAGACGAAATTAAACTCTGGTTAACTCCGTCTGCGAAACAGCGCCGAAATCCTTGTTCTGGACTTCCAGCTGTGTACCCAGATTTGAGTACGCGCCACGATTGGCCAGTTAAAAAAGGCCTTTGTTTTGTTTGTCGTGATCGCCAATCAGGTTGAAGGGAAATTCGAAACGCACTTCCGGTAATTCGCTGGGTCCGTTGGGGGTTCAGAACAAGGATCTCTGCGCTGCTTCGCAGACGGTACTAATCAGAGTTTAGTTATCGTCTGCACGCAGGCTAGTGCATTGAACGATAACTTGCTATCAGTTTCTAAACCTAACAAGGCTGCACTTTCTGCATTACATAGGGTATTATCGCTGTCAGTCCTAACAGAAAGCTTACAATTCTGTTTTGAGTTAAGCCTCTTTCTAGTAATCGTGAGAACCTTAGTTTTGTCCTCGTTTATAGTCAGTTTGTTAGCGCTGGCCCAGGCTTGAATTTCTTTGACAGATTTATTGAGTGACAGGTCTAGATGGGCCAAGTTTTTCACATCTACCGCAGCCGTCACAGTCGTATCATCTGCGTAAAGATCTACATCTGCACTAATATGTAGGGGCAAATCGTTAATGCGGAACAGGATAAAGAACAGCGGTCCAATCGAACTGCCTTGCGGGACCCCATGCCTTAACATCACCTCACCCGACTCCTTTCCTCGTACATGATCAACCACTTGTTTTCTGCTGCATGGCAACGCCATA
The DNA here is from genome assembly GCF_958299795.1 of Porites lutea. NCBI lineage: Eukaryota > Metazoa > Cnidaria > Anthozoa > Scleractinia > Poritidae > Porites > Porites lutea. The sequence continues at coordinate 4,641,295 of NC_133210.1, forward strand.
CGCCTTTAATTTTCTCAACAAAAGTTGGTAATCAACCATGTCGAACGCCTTTCGATAATCCACTAGAACCATGCCTGACACCCTGTCTTTGTCTAGGTTAAAGAATAGTCCATCAATTATCTTGATAAAAGCAGTCTCCAGCTGAGTCTCGGTACTGTGCTTTCTTCGGAATCCTGACGGTCTAGAGTATATTAGATTGTTCTCATTAAGGAAATCGTACAACGAGTCATAAAAGTGACGCTCGATTGATGATGATGATGATGAAACTTTATTCTGTGTCTAAAGAAGCCTCCTAGCTTAGGTTAAAAACCTATGCTAATTATCTTTGACAAAAAGTTACAAGGGTCACACTCCAATCCATTCTTAAATAAAGGTGTGACTTTGGCAGTTTTCCAGCGCGAGGGGAACTTTTCACTGGAAAAAGATTGCAGCAGCAGAAGAGCGTAAAAGACGAGCGCTAGTCTCGTCAAAGCCATGCAGACGACTTATGAGCATTTATCTTCATAATTATGTTAACTTTTAACCTGCACACTAGATATGCCGGGAACTGAAAAACACTCTTTAGAGTTAATTGATGATTCCATTGTTATTTTGTGTTCATTTGTTTCTGATTATAGGCATGCACGCTTGGTAGAAAATTTTCTTAAAGAAAAGAATGACGCACTCCTACTCACGTTCATCAAACTTCGACAACATCTTTTGTGATGATCACGCCCCTCCAAAGTATCATTTTTTTTTTAAAAAGTGACGCACAAGATTAAAAGCAACAACAGACAAATTATTTGAGAATTAACTTAGAATAGGGGTTACCTGAGATAGCCAAAAATATCATTAAGTATTCTTAATGGAGCTCAAGCATGTTAAGGCATGGAGCATGGGTCACCTCATAATTTGCATAATTTGATCAAGTGGCATTTGAAACGGATTGTTTTAATCAGTCGTCATGAAACTTGGCAAACAGTTTTAACTCGGTGGCCTTAACAAGATGTGAAATATTAATTGTTGAAATATTAGTCACGTGACCTACAAATGATCCTTAACATTCAAAGTGTTCAACCAGGCACCGCCTGCCTGGTTAGCTCTGGGAGAACGCCGGTCTGCTGAGCGGGAGGTCCCGGGATCAAACCCCGGCCGGACCAGCACTCAGGGTTTTTAATTAAGTGAGAAGAAAGTGCTGCCTTTTTAATGATACTGCAAATGGTTAGACTTTCTATTCTTCTCAGAAAAGGACGAAAAACCGTAGGTCCCGCCTCACAGCACTTTCACTGATTTGTTCTTGTGGGACGTAAAAGAACCGACATCACTATTCGAAAAGAGTAAACGATTACAATTTTGGCGCGCAATGACCGAACGGCCGCGGTCGTCGCTTTTTCTTAAAGACAAACAAAACTTCTGAAGGCAACTGTCTAGCTCTTGCGGGGAAATTTCTTCAAAAGGAGTTGGGAATTCTTTTTGTATTTAAAATCATTCTGTAAAAAAGAATTATTAAATTTAGTTTTAAGTTTGTTTAGGTTCTATGAACAAGTCAACTAAATAAGTAACGCAAGACTTAATTTGCATTTGTAAACAAAAACTTCGTTACCTTCTTCGTGTATTTCGGGAACAGCTTGCTTGATTAGTTGTGAAATTTCTTTGTTTGTTTATTACGGAAGCAAACTGGGAAGGCACTTTGCTCGCAACTTACGTGAGTTTGGCGTCACTCGCTCGGAGAAACTGGAGGTGAATCAGTGAATAGTGCAGGATATTCACTGATTGAGTAGCCAATCAGAGCACGCGAAAAACACTATCCACTGTTTTAGTATATACTAAAACAAGTTATTAATTGAAGTCATTAATTGATTACACAGGTGTAAAATTCTGAACATTTTATGTGTAAGATGTAATTTTATGAAATTTGACATTCATTTTCTCTGGCTCCCATAAGAATTTTTTTTGGTGTTACTACAGATGATTTATTACATCTTTTTAAGCCCTTGAGAAATGTAAGAAAGAATACAATATGCTTCAAATTTTTCTGGTAGAAGATTTTTGTCCACTGAAAATTAAAATTACTCAATTTCCTGGTGGATTCCGTCTTTACCTGTGTTTAATTGAGGAGAAATTACAATATCTAGCCAGGTGCAATGTAAGCGATGCAATCGCAAAAAGTTAAGCTTCCACAAAATAATGACAGTGTAGTAGCAATATCTCTAAATAGCTCTGGGGGAACGTTGGTCATTTTTAAAAGTCAAGCCTTTTCAGTTATCAAATACAATAAGGAGGCGCGCTTGCTTTAAGAAGTCAATCGCAAACTAAAACCCCGTAGCATGGTAGACACGATAATATGTTTTCCCCGCCTACTCACAGCTTGTCACGTATTTTCCATATTTGCGTGCAACAGTGGGCCCCAAACAGAACGAAACAAGGTAAATGATTATATTCTAAACTAGTTTAGTTGGCGTTTAAGTTCTATCGAGTAGTGTTTTTTTTTCTAGCGGAAGCGGGTCATTTTTCAAGGTACGACTTTTCGACTTTTATTTAGTTTTTATGAATATTTTAAATAATTTATCATTACAAGTGTTTTTCCCCATCACAAGTATATTTTCGATATCGAGCCGATTTATTTCCTAAACGTCCTGTTCCGCCTTGCAAATAGTCATATGGTTAATTCGAAGAGCTACTGAACTGCATACTTACGTTATTTCAATTTCCCTTGGAGAAAACTTGTGGTATTTGCGATTGGCAGATTGACGACCTAGTAAATATATCCAAATAGCCATTGGTATTTGCAAACATGCAGCAAAAAGTTCTTCAAATAGTTCCAGAATCAGTTTGATGGCTTCTGGCATGGTCACACTTTCGTTTTAGTGCGAACAAAGAAATCTGGATTTCCGCCAATAAAGAGATCTAGAGTTACGTTTACGGCCAAAGCCAAACGCCAAGCGGCAAACAGCAAACAGCAAACGTGAATTTGCAGCACGTCACCAAGTTTTCCCTTAACTTGTGCTTTACTGTTCATTACTTCTACCCCAAAATTTGAAGTTTCAGGTTAGTGTTTTCCTTAAAACTTGATTTGGACTGTTTTTAGCTGCACGTTTTTTGTTTTGAGAAATTCTCAACTTGAATCTGACGTTTGCCGTTTGCCTACCCTGCGAGCAGTGGTTTCTCCAGGCCGGACGCTACCCTCCGTAGCGTAGTGTTCGGCCTGGAGAAACCACTGCTCGCAGGGTACCGTTTGCCGCAAACGTCAATCTAACTTTCTCTAATGCGTCAATGATTATTTCTGAACTATGAGGTTAAACGTATGTTACTCATCCCTGCACTGATAATAGTGATGTATTTGTAGTAATCATGTCCCGTGTCCTGCAGCTTATTGTTGAAAACACAGCACATTACGACATTGACGATTAATTCTAGGCAATATTTTCACCTGAAATCTTTGACAGCTGTTCCAATTTGCTGTCAAGACACATAATGTAATGGCGTTATGTCAACCGCTTTAGCCAAATTTAGCCACAAGGAACTGTTTGCAAGATTAAACTGCTAATAACAGTAAAACGTTTAAATTACACAGTAAATCGAAACGCTGTCACAGATAGGCATAGTAAGAAGATTTGAACGGAATGATTGATTTTGTGTTTTCTGTATCAAGAAATAATTTCTTCTTTAGTGTTATTCATATTGATCAATTGTCAAAACTTACTAACCTTTCAGTGGGGCGTTTGTCCAAGTAGCCAAGTACATAAAGCGTATGCTCACAATATCTCAGGCTGCAGAGTGCTGAAGTACCAAGTTCTTCATTGCGGGATTAAGGTGTTAAATACAAGCCGTTTTAGCGTTAAATTTGAATCAAATCTGATTTTGGAAAGCCAAATTCTGGGTATTACTTTTGCTCCACAACTTAGTTCCTGGATGCCTCTCTAAAATGATAAGTTTAAAAACAAACAATGCAAAAAACGTTTCAAAGAACGAAAAACAAAACCGGAGGGCGAGTACTGCTCGGCACAGAGAAATATATCTCTGGCGATTTAGGAACGCGCCGTCAAGTTTAACCCTCAACTATTTAATTTTGATGGAAAATATGTTCTTCTATATCAGCTTAAAAGATTATGACATTTTTGAGCCTTATGAATTAAAATGTTGACGTAGCTAAATATATACTATAATTATCAACAATCGTTCCAGTTTTGTTAAAATAGTGGTCAAACTTCGGACTTTAACTTTTTAGTTACCATGTTGCTTATTTTATGAGCAAAATGTAAACATTTAACTTATTTTTTCTTGTATACATGCCATTTTCTTTTTTGTCGTTTTAGTAAATGTGTATTTTGTAGCATTAAAATAGATTGAGAAAAATAAAGGTAGCCTACGCGATACGCGGTAAATTAGTTATATTCAAGAATAGCCGGAAGGTTGTCATGATCTTGAATGCTCAACGTGCTAGGGTATTTATTATACGCCAGTCCTATAATACAATGTGACAAGTCCAGGTTTTTTGTTTCTCCTGTTCATTTGCTACGTGTTAACATACCGGTGGGAGAAAAATAAAATCAAAGTAATACGAAGTTATCATATAAGGCAAGTTTCAGAACTTTATTATTCAACTGGTATTTTCTTCAATACACCTTAAACTTATCATTTGATTGTGTTTCAATAACTTCTGTAATTAGCTGATGTTTGTTCAGCTTGGGATTCTTCTATTTAAAATTTTGTCACCCATACGAACACGGTCAAGCAACGCTTATAAATTTTCAACAGCTTGTGTGTTCACATCTGCTGGCGCGCAATCAATTTAAACAGAGAAAGAGGACATGTTTTTCCTCTAAGTAAATCGTAAAAGAAGCTTATTTGTCAACCTTAAATGACGGTCTTAAATATCTACTAAAAGTAACTTTGAGCTCCTTTCTCCCACCTGTAGTTCTATAACATACATTTTCACTATTCTTTTGGTTTTCCATATCCCCTCTACAGCAGCCAAAAGACATTCGGGCTATTTTGATGCTTTTAGACTCACAATTTTCAACTTCTTTTGTTGGATAGATGCTTGGCTTTAGTAAGCTCTTGTGGCTGTATTTTGTCGAAGTGGTCCTTTTGTTATTAGCAGAAGGGAATTCAAACAGGTAGGTAAAAGTTTAATTTACTGTTTAATGCTCAGCTTACTTAACAGCCGCTGCCAAGGTAAAAATGATACAGTACCGGTTAAGGGCTATAATGCGTACTTAAGCCGTTGGAATACTAGCTTAAGGTAACGCAGTGTAATGCCATTACACTCATTTCTCCTCCTTGAAAGCCAGGCTGGAAATTTGCCCATGCACAGCTTTCCAGGAGAATGCCTAAGAGTTTAATGAGGCATAAATTCTAATAAATACAGACTCTATTTTTGCCCTTTTCAAATTGAATTTCATGGCGGACAAAATGTCATAGTATCCATGCTGCATTTTACATACTGCAGTGCAGGCACAGTTGAGAGAGAGCAGAAACACCGAGATGCTATCCTGAAGTGTTAGTAAAACGCGGGGTCGGGGTCTACGCTGTGTTAGAGTTAGGGTTAGGGTTAGTGTTGACACTAACCCTAACTAACGTTAACCGTAACCCTAAAACAGCATCCTTTTTTTAAAAAAGATAGACCCCGATCCAGCTCCGGCCCCGACTCCGTGTTTTACTGACACCCGCTATCGTGCAATTACTCGATCGTTTTTTGCTGCGCTTTGCGTCAGCTAACATGTTTTTGCCCAGTTTTAAGTTCTGTCATCTTTGATGGAATATGCATATGTTATGGTCATTCCAACTTAACAACTAACGTAGAACAGTAAGATTGAATGATTTCACCAATTTGTATCAATTTCAACTAGCTCGGCCAACAGGCTGTAACTACGACCCTGTTGCTTTTCAGTGATGTCACAAACAAAACGTTGGGAGCTCGCACTTCCATGATGTTAGAAAAGATGTTTAATGGCTATGACAAGAGACTGCGGCCAGACTTTGGAGGTAACTCCAACTTTATATAATTTAAGTCAAAAATTTCAATTCAAACTCGCGGTTAAATTTTACCCGGGGGGCCGTAATTTGAATTACAGCGGGTCCGAAAGTAGTTTAATAGAAAATAAACGTTTGTAATGAGATTGACACTGCTCTTAGAAACCGCAGTTGGCACATGCAATGAGAGTGGACTTTTAATTTGGCCTTATTTGCAGGTGCTTCATGCAAAATAAACATTTCCCTGCACGTGTCATCGATGGTTCCCATTAAGGAAATTGATATGGTAAGATTATCATCTAGACTACCTTAAATCAAGATACTATAACTATGTATCTCAGTTCTGTCTTCGTTGTTTGCGACTTCAATACTCGTCAAATTTTGTTGAAACGCTAGTTGAAAGCTGAGGTTTTTCGACATGTAACTCCTTCTCAACCAATTTTCTTCTCCTATTGCCAGTGTAGAGACTCGCGGTTTTTTTAATAGATAATAAATGCGAAGGTAAATATTTTAGAGTTTTCAACAACTTTAAGGACTACTGCGGCTGCAATCATGAAAGACAACACTGTATAATTAGTCAAACAAACTTTACAATGTGTCATGTTTCGGTTACAGGCTTCGCGCGACTAGTAACTAGTAACTTCTGTCCCTCGCTTGGCGAGTGGCACCCGTAAATTTTCCCGCGCTTAGCAGCCATCGCATGTTTCCCAGTCACGTCATCGCTTCGAGCTCTAGTTTAGGCAGTGTTGTTGGATTTCGAAGTAGAACTTGGTGTAAGCCTACATATGTTGTCCCAGCGTCACTCGGTCTGTTATGGTAGTTATGCTAGGATGTTTACAACAATTTAGTTTTATTAACTCAGTTGACGAATTCAATGAAGAAAAGCATTGAAGAGCTGTCGTTGCGACCGCTAGCTCTTCGTCAGAAGCGAATCCTGGAGTCTCGAGGTGTTCTCGGCTCGGACAATCCGGGACTCTAGCGTGATCTGTGACGTCACCAAGAGAGACGCCGACCCTTTCCCAGGAAAGAGGCAAGGGATAACTTCTAGGGGCAGGCTGGATCATCCATTTTAGGCCACTAGATACTTTAGTGCATTGAAAAGTGGAATCTGCACAGAATCTATGACCATTTACTCAGCGAAGAATGTCTCAAAGCATATGTAAGGATAAGGAGGAGTGAAGATTAGAAGCCATAGACAGTTCAGAAGCATAAACATGCTTCTATAACAATTTTAAGTATTTAGCAAGAGGTTAAACCCTCTTATCCATGCCAAATATCATTCTTGTCGACTCTTGAATCCTCCTGCGCCCTTCCATTAATGATCCTTTTTGCAAATAATGGCTTTATTTTAATCCAGGAGGTGACGATCGTTATGTTCTTCCGTCAACATTGGACTGATTCTCGTCTAGCATATGGTCCTTCATTGGGAATTCCAAAGATAAAGCTCCTTGGGAACATTGTCGATCAAGTTTGGCTACCGGACACTTTTTTTATAAACGATTTGAGCGGCGCAAAGCCGAGTAAAGATTTCTTGTTTGAACTGACTGAAGACGGACGTATTACGTACAGTCACAGGTGCTTGGAAAGTCATTTAACTTAGAGCGATTTTCGTATGACCTTGAAAAATGGTTTCGGTAAGTGTTTCTTATTTGTTTCATCAGCCAATGGATGAATAGGTCAAAACATGGCCTCTTCGTTTTCCCGCCAAAGAAAACCCTAACGTGAAAAGGCATTGTTCGATTGGCCAATCACGTCGCAGTATGACGTCAAAGCGACGTATCGGTTGATTTCTAGAAAGTTCTGGGGCATGAAGTTTTTTCACCCGAGCGTTCGCTCAACCAACCAAAAACCGCGTGCGTTTGTATCTGTTCGATAAACCAATCAAATCGCTCTATTTCCGTTCGTTTGTTGTTTCTGTTTTGTTCGCGCGTTTTCATTTCGAGGTCATACGAAAATCGCTCTATTTGTTTTTCGTATGATTTTGAAATGTTGACCTTATTTGAAAATAATTTCACTGGCATCGCTTGCAAATAATTTAACTGTTTACTTTTGTCCGGGGTCAAACATTATAATGAAAGTACGCTTATTATGTTTTTCTTTATAAATTATCCCCCGGTTTAGGAAATCACTTCGTTTGTACTGTCCTATGGATTTGCGAAAATTTCCCATGGACAAAAAAATTTGTGAAATGGACTTTGAAAGCTGTAAGTATTTTAATACATACAAAATGTTCCTCTTTTACAAACCACAGCAGCATAGCTGTCGTGTCCCGATGTTTGATTCAAACTTAACGCCAAATAGTGGGCAGGCAATTATGCTTTTGCGCATGCGTAAGTGACCTTCTGTGTGATAGTTAGCATTAACTATCATCATTCGTTCAATTTCTTTTTATAAAATGATGTGAATGCTACGCTCGTTGTGATTGGTCGTTGCCCATGATCTATTAGAATACAGATACATGGATAACGTCACGGAAAATTTGTTTTATTTGTGTTTTTTTTTCAACATGGCGCGTGGTTTTGAAAATGTTTGTGAGATTACTTTGGATTAAGCAAGTGAAAGTCTCGAAAAAAAGTTTATCAGGAGCTATTCACAACGAAAAAAATGGCGAAATGGAGGCAAAAAGAGTTCTTGACAACTTGAGAATGTCTAAACCGCAAGAAATCTTTACAACAGTTGCCATCGCGTGTCATCGCTACAAGAGACTCGCTGTTTTGCAAAATGTTTTCGCCATTATTCTGCTTTGAGCAAGAAAAGAAAAAACTCTTCGAAGAAACTGTATGCAAGTAAGGTAACGAAAAAAAAAGCATAGACGAAAAGTAGCGTTTGGGACCAAAAAATGTGCCTAAACTAGAACAAACCTCGAACAGTTAAAAGCGGTACGAGGTAGGTACGAGTATCGGTCTTTTTTCTCTTCTGATTATTGTAGAAAACAAGTAGATTCCATGTTGCCGTGGGTCTGTTCAGTAATAGATCACAGAAAATGTCAAAATGCGGTAGAAACATCTGCAGTGACACACTCGCCAGCGGCTCGTGTACCACTTCTTTGTTCTCAGCACATTTTGACGTCATCTGTGATCTATTACTGAACAGGCGCACGGTAACACGGAATCTATTTGTTAACTCGACTAATCTTGGCCTAGAGCTGCGAACTTTGTGATCAGCGCCAATGTATTGAGAACTCTGGCTAGGCCCGGTATTGCGCGCAAGCACAGTAAATTCCCTTCCTTAGGCTATAACATAGCCTAGCACTAGGTCAACCAATCAGAACGCAGCATTGATAATAGACCACTAGTTGGATTTTACTAAAAGTCGTTACTGTTTTAAGTTTCCGTGTCTGCGCAGAAATGCCAAAATCCGTGTTTGGGGCCCCATTCTCAACCCCAGTGCTTGCGCTTCATGCGCAGAAGAGCTCTGGGGTCGAGGTTGGATTGTTTCGACCCTAGCCAGAACTTTCGGTCTATGGTGCTGACCAAAAGGATCGTAGCCCTGGGAGATCTTATAAATGGCTACTTTACTTCCTTAGTTTCTTATGATGTTCGGGATGTTTTCTACTCCTGGCTAAATCAAGACCCGGTACAAATAGACAATAAGGTTCAGATACCTCAGTTCATGCTGATGGATTGGCGACTAAAATTTACTCTTCACGAGTATACCACAGGTACTGATTCAGTGTTTGAGATCGATCCCTGTATGAGCTAGCACACATTCAGGCACTAGTCACCCAGACTTTTCTTAGTTTTAATAGAAGAGAGTGGTGATTGAGGCATTGCAACATAAGGGGGATACAGCAACAACTACTACAATTGCTTTTTGGCTTATTATAATTAATTTCTTTGCTGTCTTTGTGTAGTGTGAACGCATTCATTAAGAATGATTCAGTTCCAGGAAAACTATGCCAAAACTGCAAAACATTTGAGCGAGTTGGAAAAGCCGCGATAAAATCTGAAAGAACGCGAAGCAAAGACAAGGGATTTCTCAGGGGGTGGGGTACTCCGGATTTCGAGTGATAGGGCTGATCGAATGGGGACAAAAATCAAAACCCAAAAAAATCCGATGCCGAATTTCCGAACCATAAAAATTCCCAGAGGAGTACCCTCCTGGGTCAGAATTACGCCTCAAAAATGTTCCAATAAAGTATTTACCTTCAAAATGAGCCCCTGAAAAATGTTTAAAACAGTGAGCATGCATTTCCTTAGTCCAACTCTACCGCGAAAATTAAATTATAATCATTTCGTGTTTTTAAATTTTCCTTTGTTCTGCAACATGAGAACAGTATTATCTATAATAATCTTCTCATTCTCTATTGTCTTCCTTTTAGGAAATTTTAGTAGACTGTCAGCAGTTTTCCGTTTCAAAAGACAACTAGGTTTTTACCTTCTTCAAGAATTTATTCCGACCGTTTTGATCGTAGCGCTAAGCTGGGTTGGCTTTTGGATCGATGAAAGATCGGTACCCGCTCGAGTGTCCCTCGGAATCACGACAGTGCTCGCCTTGACGACGCTTATGTTTGGGATACAAGCCTCTCTGCCACGAGTTGGTCACGTGAAAGCGATTGATGTGTTTTTGATGGGTAGTTTTATCTTCGTATTTGCCACTTTGATCGAGTATGCTATCATCTGTCATTTGCTATCTATTCATCAAACAACTAGTGAAGTAAGCGATACGTTCCATCAAGTCTTTGAAGGCAAACAAGTAGAACTTCAGGTGAACGTTTTACAATTTTTTGACTTGCTGCTCGTTTTATTTAGTAAAAGGGTTCCAACAGGGTTCTTCAATCCCGTCATCCCGACACAAATGATCGCGCTATCCCTTTATTTCGATAGCTATTTTGGACGTACAGTCGCGGAGCCTTCACTAATGGTCACCTCAAAACAACGGCCACTTTCTTCTGACCCCAAGGTGGCCGGTGTGGAGAGGTTCAACTGCATCACCTCGCGTGTATAATTTCAATCCCGAATCCCGCCCCGTTTTGCTAGAAAATCCCGAATCCCGAGCTTCATAAGGGACATCCCGGATCCTAAAAAACCTATTGGGGAACCCCTAGTAAGACACCGTTGGGAGCTGTACTCCGGGCGTTCTTCTTGGAAAGATGTGGATCCCGGGGTAGGTCCGGGTCCCCAGATCCCGAGCTTCATGAGGGACATCCCGGATCCCGAAAAACCTATTGGGAACCCGGCCTCTATTAAGACACCGTTGGGAGCTGTACTAGGCGCGTTCCTTTTGGAAAGATGTCGGTCCCAGGGGAGGAGGTCGGAGGGGGCAATCAGTGGAAAGTTTGAGTGGTAGTTTTTCAAGCCCTGACCCTGTTTAACTCAAAAACTATTGGCATTCATTTTGTTGCCCTGTTTAAGATAAGTGCCCATTTTTTAAGGGCCTTGTTATCGAATACAGCACACGAAGAATGCACGCCGCCAAAGTTCAACCCCTGGTCAAAACTTTGAATGGTGAAATTGTATACCCCCTTTAAGACACTCATTCAAAATGTCGAAGACCACAAACCTGTTCCAGGTTCCGAGATAGTCGGCTTCGCGAAATTGAGAAAGCGCGAAACTAGATGAAAATGGGACGAGGAACGGTGACTCCCTTTCTTTTTCCCGCCACCACCCCTTTCCCCAAGATCACGCGCTCATATTTTCGCGCACATTTCATTTACGCGTCGTCCCTACTATCTGGATTATCTGGGAGCTTAGAAAAGGCTGGAAAACTACTCACAGTCAGCAGCAGATTCCCGTTTAGGCTTAATAACGGGGTGCCCCCAGGGATGTCGCTCTATTAGATTGTCTGTGTGTCATCGGGCGTTTCTATGGTGAAAGTGCAACAAGGAAGCGAGAAGGTGAAACCTAACAATCTCCTCTTCCATAAAAATAATGAGCTAGGCATGATATCCAGGTTACCTGATAGGTGGGGCCAAAGGTAGCGCCCTCGGGCGTTATTTCATATATAAGTGACGGGGATGCTCCTCGGGGAGAGGGGGACTCCGCATATGAAAGGGGTGTGGCTGCTCGTCGGAAATTTTGAATTAAACCCCTGAAGGAGACCGATCTGGGCGTGGCCCAAGCTTCTTTTGACCCCTAAAAGAGACCATGTTAAAACACAGACAAATGAGAAAACTTGGATTATATGAATGGAGTAAATAAAACAAATTAAAAATATACATATCAAATATAGATATTTTTATATTTTTTCGCGTTCAACCTTAAACGAAACCTTCACGGCTAAATATGATGGCGTTTTGCCCAGAACACTCTAATATAAGTGAGACCAAAATCCGAAATTTACACCCGTAAGGGAAACCAATGTGGGCGTGGCTCATGTTTAAACTGACCCCTAAAGGGGACCATACTAAAACAGACATCTAATAGAATTGTATAATGCCTGGGATGTCGTGTTCGTTTTTAAGCGTTAGCCGATTTCTGTACGGTCAGCGTCACGTCAGTTTCTTTATATATGCCCAGCCCTAAGCGATACCTGAATGAGCATATAAGGTGACCTTCCGTCCCAAACCCCCTTAGTAAGACCGAAATCTGCAATTTCCACCCCTAAGCGAGACGAAGAGCATCCCTGTCACTTTTATATGGGAGTTCCCCCCGGGAGATAGCGGCTGAGGAACGAAATTCGAGGCTGACACTGAGATTGCAAGATGGTTTTCATCATTAGCATCATCATTAAACCCCTTCCTTACAGTTCCAACTTTGTTACTGTCATTTGGTTTGTAGAAAAGGCGTGGTAACAGAAAACACGATTCTCTCTTGAGTAATTTTCGATCGCGATTTTTCGGAAAGCGTATTTCCGACGTCAACACAGGCCAAGCGTCGTCCGTGCATCAGGGACAGCGGTGTAGAATTGACCAGCATTGCAGGAAGTTGTTTCCAATGGCCTACGTCTTATTTTTGTCAATATACTTTGTGGTTTACTATTTTGCAGACTTTTAAAGCTTTATACTATGCCCATTTGGTAAACAGTCTATAATTAATGCTTTAGTTGAATCTTAACACTAGTCCAAACTTTCCGCGGCTTGCCTGTCACAATGAAACATTCAAGAAACAGTTTTTTGATACACCTTTTTTGTATTTCCTCCTATCTACAGATCTAGAGTACTTTCCAATCTAAAACAATAAATATATTTACTACTCGTCAATAGTAATAGCACGATAAACGTCTTAATATTCTTAATACCATCCAGCGAAATTATCAAACGTAAATTAAAATTTCTAACACTAATTTTTTAAAGCTTTCTAGATTTAAACATTTCATGTCCTTGAAGGTACTTTTCAGTTCAAGCTTAACTAATCACCAGTGAGGCAAAAGTATCTAAAAACGTCAATTAATATATCAAACACGTTACTCATCGCAAGCTTTTATTTGTTTCTTATTACGATGAAACACCATGTGAAATGTTTGATATACTAACTTTTCTAACTAAACGGTTTTGCAAGAAAAATGAAGGATTCAGCAAGAGAGAGTTTTTCATCAGATATCCAAAACTCACACGGCCCAGTGATGAATTCAGTTCTTCTGTCTCGTTGTGACTAACTTACAATTTCGAGTCACCTTCTTCGATATGCCTTCAGTTGTCAGTTCAGTTTCCCAGCATTTTAATGTAATTTAAGTAGTAAATACTAAATTTTAGATTGGAAACTTATTAAAAAAGTTAACGACTTAAAAATCTAAATAAAAACTAATTTTACATAACTATACCTAACTATAACTAGGATAGCCTACCAACAGCCTCTCTTTTTTCTTAATAGTCGGTCGAGCAAAACGCGTAAGACACGCAAATGACCACGCGCGTGACTGAAGGCTTGACTGTCTGGCGGCTTCGCTGCTCCCACGCGCATACACTGCTCTCAATTATTCTGAAGAAAAAGAGAGACTGCTAACTATGACTAAGATACAAGTAATTGAAAGTTGTACAGTCATTGTAGAAACCAAGTTCGGATGCTTTCCTCCGCTCTGTGAATAACATCACGGTAGCGGTCGGTTGTAAAGAAGTTCAGTGATGAAGTAGTATACAGCTGTTTCGAGAAAGGATGTCGGAAAATATGTGCACGCGACAATCCCGAAAGGTAATATGGGATATGATCAATACACTGTTTCTGACACTGTAGCTGTCGAACCTACTTTTGCTGCTTTCTTTTAGCACTCGCAAACATAAGTCCACATTCAAAACAACCCACAATACCTTTCAGGATTCGCTCAATGCATGTGGTTCAATTATTGTATCCTCATCAATGGAAATGTGGATATTAATTTCCATGTGGTTAAGAATAAAAGAGAAAATACAATAAAAGAAGACATTAAACATATAATTTTGAACAAAGTTAACTCAGATAATCATAGTGACTGTCGATATATTTTTAATTTGAGATACTGAAGTTTCTAAATCTGTTGCAGTACATGACCGGTTCGACTTGAGTTTTCTTTGCGGATTCACCGTCCATTTCATATTTACCCATTTGGCGAAGCAAAATTGGAACAATACCTGTCAAAATGGCGGATAGACAGGTAGTACTACCCAAAGTGTAGAAAGCGAGTGCATAGCTTTGAAACCCGTCATAAATCCATCCGGCGATGAGTGGCCCCAAAGTCCGAGGGATAGCGATTACAAAAAAAGTAATGCCTAAGCCATAGGATACTTTTTGGGGGCCTAGAATGTCACACACGATGACTGGGTTTAGAACGAGGTAACAGGCTCCAAACAGACCAAATATAAAGGCTCCTACTGCCAACACATTATACGATTCCGTCAAAGGCACAACAAAATTGCTCAATCCTGCAACCAAAAAAGCCAACTGGGCAAGGTACACGCGATTAAAGCCTCGGAAGTCCGAGATTCGACCAAAGGTTATACGACCCAGTGCCGAACCGACTGTGACGAACGTAAGTAGAAGGGACGCACGTGTCTTGTCAATTCCAATGTCCTCAGCCAAGCGAACCTGAAAACAAAGAAAAAAAAGATCTCTAGGATTGTTTTCGCTAGCGAGCTAGCTCTCCGGGGCACTCTTTTGACGGGACGAAAACGGAAGGAGAGCAAGCTCTCTCGGGGGAGCATTGCGTCATCGCCTGATTACAAATCAGCCAATCAGTATTTTGCATCCATTCTGGGACGCAGATAAGTGTTCAAATTTATGAGACGCGCGTGCAAGCTCTCCTTCCCCCCTGCCCCCACACATCCCCGTTGCTCCGGGAGCCCCGAGAGAGCTTGATCGTAGGCTAGGATTGTTTTAGTTACTGGATGTGAGTATGTAAGCACTTTATTCTTTTCAGTAATCATTAAAGTTTTGTTTGTATCGACGAACCCTAAAAGTTGACAATTCTTGGCCTTTAAACAAACTGACGCCAGTTTTTTTGACAGATCGCTCAAAAAGCAGAAAATTAAAGTTGATTGTAGATGAGCCCCCTTGGTACCCTGGGCGCCAGAGGATTTTTTTATCTTTGGGATGACGAAATTAAAAGCGAGCAGCACTTCAGCACTACCCCTTTAGAGGCCTTGGGCTTGTTCAATAGAGAAGTAAGTTAAGAATCCCTATGAAAGTTCTGAATGAGAAATGGATCATCCTATTACTTTGTGAATAATTGTGTCCCTTAGTATCCCTATCGCAGTAGAGGGTCAATTCAGTCTACTTATATATAGTGGGTGGTGGCCCCTTATAAAGACGTTGTTACAAGAATACTCACCAAATGAACAAAGGGGACCATGTATCCGAGCATGAAGATAAAAATGACAGCAATCCACATGATAAACGCTTTATTTTTCAAGATTTCCCAGTCAAACGTGCACTTTTTCTCACATTCAGTGTCCATAGTGTCACCGTTACGCGGAAAGACGCCGCGTTTTGGCCGATAAACCAGAGAAAACACGGATAAGATCAGAAACACCCCAGAGAGAACACGGAACATGTTTGCAAGTCCAAGATGAATAAACATTTGCTGCATAGTGGGATTCAAAATACTTCCACCTACTGCGCCACCGAGGGCCATTATCCCATTGGCAAACGCTAGCCTCGCTTTAAAGTACTTCGTCAGAATCAACAAATTAGCAAAGTACACGAAGGACGCACCCATGCCCCACACCACACTGTAGGTCAAGTACAACATCGGGAGACTGGTGACAAAAGATGAGCTTAGTAAGCCGATGGAACAGGCCAGGGTACCAAGGAGGGCGACAACCCAGCATCCAAAGCGTTCGCTGAGTATGGCACCGAGTGGAAAAAATAAGTAGTACGTGGATACTGCAAGAGAACTAACCCAAGCTGAAAAGTAAATTATAAAAAGGCAGGTTGAGTATGATCGTTCCGCCAATGCGCCCCGTTCCCCGGAGAGCTTGTTCGCAGGCTAGGAAAGTATGAGCAGGTAATTTCTTTTTTTTAAGGTATGGTAAAACGGGCAGCGGAAACTTGCAACGTTTTTCAGTTGTAAAATTGCTGCATAACGTTTAGAATAGCGATGTTGCGCGTTTTCTCACCCACGAATCTAACCTGTCTTGCAAGAAATCAGATTGAGAAAAATTGTTGCGAAAAGTAGGGAGTAGTTTTACTTTTTGCAACAGAATCTCTACATGTTGCGTGTTTTACCGGCCCAAGGTAAATTTATTTGCAACAAGTGACGTAACCTCCGTGAATGGCGTGACTCCCGCGCAATTTTATCCAATCAGAAGCCAGTATTCACGCAACTCGCAACAACCTAATTTGTTGCAAGACATTTGTTGCAAAACATGTACAAGTTACACGTTTTTGTTGCCGTTTTACCGTAGCTTTAAAGAACTCGTTTTTATAGACCCCTTAATTTGTATGTTTTTGTTTTCCCAATGTAGGTCATGTAATAATACCGAAGAGGACTGTTTCTTCTTTCAATTTGTTTTCTTATTCGCGGCATATGCAAGCATAATTGTTGAAAAGACAACGGGACGACTTTTCCTGAGACCTTAATTGGGAGGACAAACCATATAAGCTAAAAAGGTCTATTTAAGGTAAACTGACGATTCTTGAAATGAAAGTTTTTTATCACATGCAATTCATGCAAGGTCAACACCAGAATATTTAAATGTTTTCTCACCTGTTTCGGCTCTTGACTTGTTAAACTCGTCGACTAATGCAGCATATATCACTCCAGAGCTTGTAATAAGTCCTCCCACGAAAAACTCCATCACGAAGGTTGTAGCACAGACCACCCACGCCCATCCCCTGTCAAAATGAACCTCGGCATCGTGATGAGGTATATTTTCAAGACCTGCCTCCAAATCGTGACGGGGCTTGACAGTTTTGTTAGACGACTTATCTTGGCGACTGGATTCGTCCTCGCACTTGGTCTTTATATCACAAAATCCTTCATCTGGAACCTCGGGGCGAAGACGGGGCTCATTCACATGGTCGATAGCAGGTTCAGCTTCTTCTTCAAATTGAGGTTTAGCTGACTTCTCAACTGTGTCTATAGTAGAGCTAGACATCGGTATGGGACCTATGGAACAACCACTTTTCTCGTGCTGGAAACTACTCCCTTTGTATTCACTCATCTGTTAAAAAAAGTGGAAAAGAAATTTTGTGAGAAATTGTTCATCCTTGGAGTCCCAGGAACAGATAGTAAGCGTGCCAAGAAGTCTAACACGGCTGGCAAAGCTATCGACAGCGCCCGTATTGAATAAGTGTTATTCATTTATTTTGGTCTCAGATCATAAAGAATACATGCATTGTAGTTTTTTTGTTACTGTGGTTTCACGATGGTGTGTGCCCAATTTTCAATCCTAAATGTTGCAAAACTCACCAATTACCTTAAAGTTTTCTTACCGAAAACAAATAGTACCATTGGTCATATCAAACGATCTTGCACTCTTTACAAACTGGAGAGTGAGAAGTATGTCGGTGATATCATAGTAATTGGGTCTCCTAAGAGCCTTATCAATGTTCAAAAAGAGAAAGAAATTTTCGTCGTTGCTTGTTTGTTTACGTCCTCCATAAAATTTCGTGAACGGTCCTCTGGAGCCTGTAGGCCACTGGTTGGCCCACAGTTTGTCGAGATCTCGGCTCGAGCAATCGGGCCAGCCCGCCTTCTCATATAAAAACAACGCAAATTTTATGAGGCAACAAGGCATGAGCCAAGCTTTCCCGGTAAAAGCTGGGCAGCCGGGTAACCGGGCTGGCTCACCTCGCATAAACAGGCCCTAAAGCAACGGTGGACAGTGAAGTCACGTGCTAACTGCACGGTTAAAAAGGCTTCAACGGTTATGTAATCACTTGTTTCTATGACCACAAGCATTACAAACAAAATAGTAGCTTTTAGAGAACACAAGTGGTCAATATTTTTATCCTGTGTGCAACAAAGTCTCATCCAATGGAACAAAACGAAAGAATGCACATGTGACTGATGTGAGAGTGTAAAAAACCAGGCACGTATAAAACTGAATAGCTTCTATGAGATTCTATTGCAAATCAATATAATCATGATCTGCTTTTCTCTCCACTTTTCGTTTTTAACAGAGAAAATCAAAATCTTTAGTTCAACTAGAAAGGGGTGGAGCTGCGGACATGCGATATAGCTCAAACTTCAGAGTTCAGATTCTTGAGTTTGTGAACAAATTCCTTTGGTTTGATCATTCAAACGAAACTTATCTGGTTTTACTTTCACGTGTTGCTATTTATTTTTTATTACTTCATGAAAAATAATTTGTTCTTGTTTAATTTCTAGTTTGAAACACCTCCACACGTGAGAACTTAAGTGGATGACGCAGAACCAGGTCAGGGGTTGATTATATTTGTGGTTAAACTTTTTTTGTTGGAAAGGTTGGGTGGTTTGAATGTTCAGGAGGTATCTGATTAAAATTAGTAGCTCTTGTAAAGAAAGAGAAACCGATGTATAATAGATCTTTTATCTGTCGCGTGTTACAAAATAGTTTCTTCATTTCCGTTTGTTAACTTGACTTATCTTAACTTTATAGTTGTGTGAATTCGACTGGCTATACTCATGCACTTATTTAATTAGAATTTTTCTTAATTATCTTTGCCCGTTTTACTAGTTTAGAATCGTGTGTACATTATAAATACACGGTATGCAGTGCCTGTACCTTGTTCACGTTAGAGGATTTCAAAGATGTGTGAGCCGTTGCATGTCATGCCGAATACTGAAAATGAAACGTGACCGAACACTATGAATTAATTGTATTAATGTTGTACCAACTCAGGCATTAACTTCTAAGTTTCCTTACGTAGTAACTTAAACTGTAACATAATTCATGCTTCATAGCTAAAAGGCTTAGGCATACAAGCGGCTAACTTGGTACAAAAAAGACACTTTGTATTGTCCTATTTATGTCGTTAAGTGCTTTTGAAGGAAAGTAGCGAAAGTTGATTAAGTTAGTTTTATTGTTTAAACTTTCCACTTTTGAATTTTTGGTGGAATACTTGATCCGCATAATATTTGTGAGACAAATACCTATAAAGTCACTGAAATATACAGCTATTTCGAGAAAGGTTGTCGGATAAAATGCACGCGACAACTTCGAAAGGGGTGGGTTTGAGTTCACTGTTTTTCAAAGAAATTTGAAAGAATGGCAGGAGAGGCCGTGGACATATGTCTGCGAGTGCTAAAGGAAGGCAGAAACAGCTGCAGTGTTAGGAACATATCCCATTTTACCTTTCGGAATTGTCGCGTGCACATATTTTCCTACAAGCTTTCTCGAAATAGCTGTATATGCATTTGAAAAATGTCAACTGACGTTTTTCCGCACTGCAACTGGAATTTCCGAAACCGTCTCGAATATTCCTCAGTGCTTTAACTGATACTTAAAAAAACGAAAGTAATATAACCAATGCAAAAGGCCAGGCATTATTAAATCAAACTGGTGAAAAATACATGGCTAATTAACAAGGTGAAAAAGGGAAGCTACAGTCACAGACTAAATACCCTCGGTACGAAATGACCATACTCTAAGAGCTAGAATTAATCTGGTAAAAAAACAAACAAACAAAAAAACAAAAAAAAAACCCACCTCAGATCAATAAACGGTATAAATCTCATTTGCCTTCTATCTACATCATCATTCTCTTAAAGCCTTATCATAATAATCAAATTATATAATTGCTTAGACGACAAAAAGTTCAATATAAACCTCTCTTTCTAATCTTTTCAAAGTTAATTTAACAACAGCTTTGATCAGGGGCGAATCCAGAAAGTTCAGAAACGGGCGGCCGGGACACTTGCCAGCTATATACATGCATACTATTTATTTAACTGAGCATTCTTTAAAACTAATACAAAATTTCAAAGAAAAAAAGGGGTGGCCACGGTCAACTCAGCCAAACCCTAAATCCGTCCACGCTGATATTCTTGAAGGCACTCCAGTGTCAGCCGGAGAAATAAAAATGAAGTTTTTCTTTGTCTCGAAAATTAATCAGAATTTGTTTAATTTTCTCTCTTACCTCTTTTCCTGTGTAGTCAGCCCAGCAGTATTCAGAACATTAAAATCTGTCGAGTTATTTAAAAGAACTCCTCAGTTGTCCGCGTAGACGTCGTTTGATCTCTAATTCCATTTTTACATGTAAGTTTTGTGTTCATTGTTTCTGATTATACGCATGAAGATTTTATGGATCGAAATTGTCTTAAAAGAATGACGCACTCCCACTCATGCCCACCAAAATTTTTCACATTGTCTTTTGTGATCGTACTCTTCCAAAATATATATTATTACGAAAAAACCTCACGCAAGAATAACAACAACAACGACAACAATTAAATAATGAGAGAATTAACTTGGTAATATGGGTTGCCAGATAGTGAAAGTATCCTTTACGAAGAACTTGAAGAACTGTTGATTATTCAGTCTTTCTGATAAGTGTATAAGGTATGTAGATCGTCCGGGGGGAGGGGGCACTTAAGGAGGCCTTCGGTAAGGGTGCCGGCGGACCCTTTTTAAGACTCAGGACCCTAAAAACATTATAACCAAGAAACACATATCCGCCTAGGCCAAATAAGTGAGTGTTCCCCCGCCTCGCCACCCGGGAGATCGTACCTTTTTTAATCTTAGGTCCATAAAGATTCACTTTATCAACTCATTTCGGGTGAAACAAAAAAAGGAAAACGGTATGATAAAACCCAATTTTGTCACTGGGAAAAATGTTGTTGAGTTTACTCCCTTCTTTTGACAGTGTAACAAGCCACGCGGTCTGATTATTGAACTATAATTTTTTTCACTTGATCTTCTGACGACTTAAGTATAAGTAGCTAGAGCAGCTCACAGACCTGAGCGCATTGTGGATAATCCAAAAGTTGGCAAAATATTGTATTTTGATACTTTCTTAATTCTAAAACTTCAATTTTTGACTTAACCTTTCAGTTTGAGAACACATGCTTCGAATGCACTTTTATCGACATTGGTCATTCAGCAAAAAGCCTCGAAATGAATGCTAATAGAAGGTGAGCGAATCTTATGTAACTCGGCCTACGCTTCTTTCATCTCATTTTTAGATTTTAAGAGGAATTGGTTGTGAATGGACCGTCAAACATCAATGAAAACCTTCCACATTTTTCTTTCTACTTTCCGCATTTTCTGTTATTTGTGACGCACGTATCTTTTTGTTGTACGTGAAAACGTTTCTTTTAAGCTCGTTGATTTGGTGCTCTCATAAGGCTTTCTCGTTCAAATTGATGATGACAAGCTACGACAAGAATGCTAAACTACTTCATTTGTTTGAACTATTTTAAAAATTGCTTCACGCCTCGGGCTTAATTATAGCAATCAACTGTACCAATATTAAATACAATAGAAAATACGTGCCTCTATACATTCGACCTGATATATGCGAGAAAGGCTTTTGCGGGGAAGGTAGTTGCGTAACATAACGGACGCTAGGGTTTATTCCGAAGTGCTTCCGTTTAACTGAGTGAGTGGGTTGTTTTTCTGTTGATGTCCTTTTTAATTAACTTGCCGGCTCTTAAAAAAAAAACTCTTGAAGCTCACGCTTAGGTAACTTGATTTCATTTAGAGTCCAATATCCATTCATTTGCCTGCACGGTCACGCACTTTTATAACGTTTCCGATTAACTAATAATTAGCTGAATTATCCAACTGTCAAGCGAACAACTTTATGATTGGCTGATTTAAAGCTTCCGTTTTCGCAAAAAATTATGACCCATGGCTAAAGCAAATTCCATTGGTGTTGCATTAGAACTTAACTACCAAATTACGGAACTTTCCATATAAGAATGCTATACCTTCGAAACCGCCCCCTCGTACACCCTCTCGAACCCCGCGCCGAAACACATAATAATTAAAACGTCGCATGCAACGTTAGCCCTCCCTCATGCATCAAGTTGTTTATTACTCAAGCCATTTTAAAAGCGAACAGGAGTGTTTTCACCTTTATAGCCTGTTCCAGGCGTTCGGATAGTGGAGTGCGGGTCACATCTCTTTGCCCGGCGCTGTCCCCACGATCTGAACGCCTAGAACGGGCTATCACCTTTATGAAAAACACTGTAAGAAAACCTTTATGTTTTTGTCCATGTCGGATATAAAAGTAGCCGCATGGTATTCTTTGTCGTAAACCTTTTAGTAAACTTCGACCCGGATCCACCTGCTTTACGTAAGGGTACGCCCGTTCAGCATTTTTGAAATAGTTTTTTTTCAGAAATCCTCAATCATGCGTAAATTCTAACGTTCTAAGACAAAACGCGATATTCTAAAACGATAAAAACTCGCAGATAATTGAATATTTTACCAGATATTATCCCTCCCTGGCAAATTGGAGCTGAATGAGGAAAATTTTTTTCAGGCTTAAAGCTGTTTTGGAAAAGATTGTCATTAACTTGCACCACGCGAGATTATGAGATACAGCGCAAAAAAACTTTACTTTTACCATACCTCAAACAGGCTGGCAAATAATGATTTGTATTTGACAAAGTAAAGTTTTGTGTTGCAAATGAATCTCTATCGAAATTCAACATCTTTAACTTCAACGTCGATGAAAATTTTCATCGACATTTTACTATCTGTAAAACGTGGTTTGGAAAAATTTCGTCCACATTTTCCCAGCAAACTCAAAATGTCGACGAAAATTTTCACCGACATTTTAT
Organism: Porites lutea; assembly: GCF_958299795.1. Classification (NCBI taxonomy): domain Eukaryota; kingdom Metazoa; phylum Cnidaria; class Anthozoa; order Scleractinia; family Poritidae; genus Porites; species Porites lutea. The sequence continues at coordinate 4,664,314 of NC_133210.1, forward strand.
TGCCAGACTAAAAATTTCGTTCAATTTTTCCACCATTTTTTCTCACTTGGAGTGGACATGTCGGTGGAAATTTCCGCCGACACTGCTGTCGTGATGAAAGTTAAAGGACAATATTTAGCTGTTAGTAAGACAGCGAAGAGATTTCCGCGTTCTCAAACTCGCTTACCAGGCTTTGTACTCCACCAGCTGGCCGTCTTACGTACCACCAGATACAGTTGAACATCTGCGATCTTTGCGGTCAGGAGCGGCAACAAGATTAATTATACCAATGGAGAGGGACACTTTTCAAGACTCCGCTGCCAAGTTATTTAATGTCCTTCCGGCAAATATTGGAAACTGTAGCGCTTTCAAAGTATACTGTAGGGAAGTTAATGCCTATCTATTAAACAACATGTCTAACAAGGCTGGCAAAGCTATAGACAGCTTAAGCCTGTATTGAATAAGTGTTATTTATTTATTTTGGTTTCAGATCATAAAGTCAAATACATGAATGGTAGTTTTTTTTACGGTGGTTTCACGGTGGTGTGTGCCCAATTTTCATTCCTAAATGTTGGAAAACTCACCAATTACCTTTGAATAAGTTTTCTTGCCGAAAACTAATAGTACCGTTGGTCATATCAAACGATCTTGCACTGTTTACAAAATCGAGAGTGAGAAGTATGTCAGTGATAGTAATTGGGTCTCCTAAGAGCCTTATCAAGATTCAAAAAGAGAAAGAAATGTTCGTCGTTGCTTGTTTGTTTACGTCCTCCATAAAATTTCGTGAACGGTCCTCTGGAGCTAGGCTACGGGTTGGCCCACAGTTTGCCGAGATCTCGGCTCGAGCAACCGGGATCTTGGCAAGCCGGCCAGCCCGCCTTCTCATTAAAAACAACGCCAATTTTATGAGGCAACAAGGCATGAGCCAAGCTAGCCCGGTAAAAGCTGGGCTGCCTGGGTAACCGGGCTGGCTCACCTCGTATAAACAGGCCCTAATAAGCAACGGTGGACAGTGAAGTCACGTGCTAAACGCTGACGCAAGGTTAAAAGGGTTTCAACGGTTATGTAATCACTTGTTTCTTTGACCACAAGCATTACAAACAAATAGTAGCTTTTAGAGAACACAAGTGGTCAATATTTTTATCCTGTGTGCAACAGTCTCATCACGGCATTGGAACAAAACAAAGAATCCACATGTGACTGATGTGAGCGTGTAAAAAACCAGGCACGTATAAAACTGAATAGCTTCTATGAGATTCTATTGCAAATCAGTATAATCATGATCTGCTTTTTTCTCCACTTTTCGTTTTTAACAGAGAAAATCTTTAGTTCAACAAGAAAGGGGTGGAGCTGTGGACACGCGATATAGCTCAAACTTCAGAGTTCAGACTCTTGAGTTTGTGAACAAATTCCTTTGGATTGACCATTCAAACGAAACGTATCTGGTCAAGAGGGAATGAGCTAAGAGAGCGAATCCCTGTGCCCCATGATAATTTTTTAAAATCTATTTAAAGTTCGCGCACGTGCTGCGAAGGTTTTTTTTGTCTGTTGTTTCCGTGACCCGCGTGGTCTATATAATTTTAGTAATTAGCGCTAGGAGCCGACACTAATCGGCTCCTGTTGTTGACATGTTTTTGATCAGCGCGTTCCGCTCAGAATTTAGAATTTCATTTACAAAGGGATTGCAGTATTGGAGTCAAAATTTCACTTTGAGATTTAAGATTGAGATTTTCTAACGGCTGGTAGCCTCATTTAAAGTAACGAATATTGAATTCTGACACACTGTGAAAGCCAAAGGCAAAGGTTATCACGCGCGAAACACGGAACCTTTAATAATATTAAGTGGCTGGCTTCAATTGTTTATGCAAATGTACAAGATTTGTTTTCTCTTTTTTCCAGGAATATTTTTCGTTCAGAAACAGTACATTTGCTTTTAAGAATTATTCTTGAGAGCTTCAAACTGCATTCTCTCTTCTTAACGTCTAATACTTGCGATGAATATTTCGCTGTGCGAACACAAATCAGGTCAGATGCTTCAAGCTGTTAAACAGTCGCTAACCTGGATGCCAGTAGACTTTTCACAGTCCTCTATTTTTCCCTAAGATCATCGAGATCGAGAGCTTTGCGTTACGGGCTACCCATCTTGCATGAGTGTCAAAACTACTTAGGGGGCGCGGTCGGTTTGGGAGGAGCTATAATCCCCGACGCCCGTCCCCTCGGTACATTTGAAAATCAAGATAGCCCTGACGGTAAGACGCGGTATATTTAAACGATCTCAAGAAAACTGTGAACAGTCTATAATCTTGGACAAAATAAATGGAAAACCTAGACCCCCCTCCTTCCCCCCCAAATCAAGGATAGGAAAATGGCGCGTTTTTGCCCTTCGCACGGCTTCATCCTTGATTTGGGGGGGATGGGGGTTTGCTCTTCCATTTTATTTTGTCCAAGATTGTAGGATGCCAGAGACTTTTAATGTGTGGTTTCCGGTTTCGGTCAATTCTTTATAGTGGGCGGTGTGCCTAAATTTGTCTAGCGCCCTCTCAAAATTCTAATGTTTGGCGGCCAAACATTCATGTTTGAACTCACTTTGAACCTATTTTCTCGTTACGTGTTCACGGTTGTTAAGTTGGATCCAAACGACGGTATCACAGCTCGCGGGTGAGCGTTGATGTCGCCGGAAGAGACAGTTGTCGTTTTAATACAACAGGTTGTTGGTTGTTTATATACTGATGTACCAAAGACCTCAATAAGCATTTATTTTCGCCGAGTCGGAACCGCTTTCTCCGGAGAACTTCCACAAGCCAGGACCGTTTTGCTCTTCGGCAGCTACTGTGGCCAGATTTTTCCACGTAGAAATCTTTTGACTCGTCGACGAAAGTGATACCAAGTTTGCAAGTCATATCGCTTGCGGTGCGTGACTGGCAGTGAAGTGAATTACCCGCCAAGTTTAAAATCCCATGACGCCACTCTAACTGACCAATAAGGTGGCGTCCTTAAAATAACCACGCAGTATGACACAGAACCAAGAATAGATTGAAAATAATTTTCATCGGAAGAGGGTCATGTATGGGGGATTCGCTTGATTGTACTTTCACGTGTTTCTATTTATTTCTTTTTATTTGTTTAATTTCTGGTTTGAAACACCTCCTCCACACGTGAGAATTTAAGTGGATGACGCAGAACCAGGTCAGGGGTTGATTATATTTGTGGTTAAACTTTGTTTGTTGGAAAGGTTGGGTGGTTTGATTTAAGAGGTATCTGATTAAAATTAGAAGCTCTTGTAAAGAAAGAGAAACCGATGTATAATAGATCTTTTGTGCGTCGCGTATTACAAAATGGTTTTTTCATTTGAGTTTGTTAACTTGACTTATCCCAATTTACTTTATAGTTGCGTGAATACCACTGGCTATACTCACTTATTTAACTAGAATTTTTCTTAATTTTCTTTGCCCGTTTTACTGCTTAGAATCGTGTGTACATTATATATGAATACACGGTATGCAGTGCCTGTACCTTGTTCACGTTAGAGGATTTCAAAGATGTGTGAGCATTGAAGGTCATTCCGAATTTGAAAATGAAACGTGACCGAACACTATGCATTATTTTTATCAATGCTGTATTATTTTATACGTAGTAACTTTAACTTTGACATAATTCATGCTTCATAGCGAAAAGGCACATTTGGGGATAGGGCGTTTGAAAATGCTGCGCCCAAAGTATGGAATCGACTCCCTCTAGAAATTAGACAATGTCAATCATTGAACATTTTTAAAGTTTTACTAAAGACACATCTTTTTAAATTAGCTTTTTATTAGTTCTTTTATTAACTCATATTTTACTTTTATTGTTTTCCGAAAATTGTAAATTATTATTATTATTATTATCATTATTTGGACTAGCCATTTATTACTTTTAAGATTTTAGTGTTGTAATGCGCACTCGATCATATCTTTATCGCATGCTAGACTGCGCAATATAAGAAATAAACATTATTATTATTATTATTAAGGCTTAGGCATGCAAGCGGCTACCTTAGTACTTTGCATTTTCCTATTTATCTCGTTAAGTGCTTTTGAAGAAAGTAGTGAAAGTTGATTAAGTTTGTTTGATTTTCTGAACTTTCAACTTTTGAATTTTTGTTGGAATACTTTATCAGCAGAATATTTTTGGGACAAATACCTATAAACTCACTGCGATATATATGCATTTGAAAAATGCCAACTGACGTTTTTCCGCACTGTAACTGGAATTTTCGAAAGCGTCTCCAATATGCCTCAGTGCTTTACTGAACTGATACTTAAAATACTCGAAAGTAATAAAGCAATGCAAAAGGACAGGCATGATTAAATCAAACTGGTGAAAAATACATGGCTAATCAACGAGGTGAAAAAGCGAAACTACAGTCACAGACTGAATAACCCCGGTACGAAACGCGACCATACCGCTCTAAGAGCTAGAATTAATTTGGTAAAAAAAAACAACAACAAACAAACACCTCAGATCAACAAACGGTATAAATCTCATTTGTCTTCTATCTAAATCATCATTCTGTTAAAGCCTTATCAAATTATATAATTGCCTAGATGACAATTAGCTCAATATAAACCTCAGTTTCTCCTCTTTTCAAAGTTCATTAATTTTAACAACAGCTTTGATCAGGGGCGAATCCAGAAAATTTAGAAACGGGCGGCCGGGACACTTGCCAGCTATATACATGCATACTATTTATTTTACTGAGCGTTTTTTAAAACTAATACAAAATTTCAAAGAAAAAAAGGCCCGTCAACTCAGCCAAACCCTAAATCCGTCCACGCTGATGTTCTCGAAGGCACTCCAGTGTCAGCCGGAGAAATAGAAATAAAGTTTTTCTTTGTCTGGAAAATTAATCAGAATTTGTTGAATTTTCTCTCTTACCTCTTTTCCTGTGTAGTCAGCCCAGCAGGTATTCAGAACATTAAAATCTGTCGAGTTATCGATTAACTTTAAAAGGACTCCTCAATTGTCTGCGTAGACGTCGTTTCATCTCTAATTCTATTTTTACATGTACGTTTTGTGTTCATTGTTTCTAATTATACGCATGAAGATTTTATGGATAGAAATTGTCTTAAAAGAATGACGCACTGCCACTCATGCCCACCAAAATTTTCACATTGTCTTTTTTGATCATACTCTTCCAAAATATATATTATATTATCCCGAAAAAACCTGCCTCACAAGAATAATAACAACAACGACAACAAACAAATAATGAGAGAATTAACTTGATAATATGGGTTGCCAGATAGTGAAAAGTATCATTGACGAAGTATCCTTGATGCGTAAAGCTGTTGTTGTTTTCATGCAAGATAGAGGTTTCAATAGTTTTGCATCTAACATGATAAAACTATCAGTTAGTGAACAAAATGAAGTAGTTTGCTAGCCAGGATCCGCGCCCTTATTCTTTATATTTCGATCTGATTTGACTTCGAGCCCGAAAAGTTCCGGGACTTTCGAGAAACAGGCCCCTGGATCCTAAGAACTATAACCAAGAGGGACATACCCGCCTTGGCCAAATAAGAGAGAGTGCCCCCCTTCTCTCGCTACCCGGGAGATCGTACCTTTTTTAATCTTAGGTCCATAAATATTCACTTTATCAACTCATTTAGGGTGAAAAAAAAGGAAAACAGTATGATAAAACCGAATTTTGTCACTAGAGAAGATGTTCTTGAGTTAAATCCCTTCTTTTGACAGTGTAACAAGCCACGTGGTCTGATTATAGACGCTAATTTTTTTTACTTGATTTGTGACGACTTAGGTATATTTAGAAGAGCAACTCACAGACGTGAGCGCATTTTGGATAATTCAAAAGTTGGCAAAATATTGTATTGGAAAATAAAATCGATAAAAACATTTGATACTTTCTTAATTCAAAACTTCAATTTTCGACTTCACCTTTCAGTTAGAGAACACATGCTTCCAATGCACTTTTATCGACATTGGTCATTCAGCGAAACGCCTCGAAATGAATACTAATAGAAGGTGTGCGAATCTTATGTAATTCGGCCTACGCTTCTTTCATCTCATTTTTAGATTTTAAGAGGAATCGGTTGTAAATGCACCGTCAAGCATCAATGAAAACCTTCCACATTTTTCTTTCCACTTTCCGCATTTTCTGTTATTTGTGACGCACATATCTTTTTGTTGTACGTAAAAACGTTTCTTTTAAGCTTGTTGATTTGGTGCTCTCATAAGGCTTTCTCATTCATATTGATAATGACAAAAATGCTAAACTACTTCATTTGATTGAACTATCTCCTCGGACTTAATTATAGCAATCAACCGTACCAGTCTTTAATACACTAGAAAATACGTGCCTTTATACATTCGACCTGACTGCCAGAAAGGTTTTTGCGGGGAAGGTAGTCGCGTAACATAACGGACGCTAGGCTTTTTCCGAAGTGCTTCCGTTCAACTGACTGAGTGGGTTGTTTTGCTGTTGATGTCCTTTTTAATTAACTTGCCGGCTCTTAAAAAAATCTCTTGAAGCTCACGCTTAGGTAACTTGATTTCATTTAGAGTCCAATATCTATTCATTTGCAACTGACGGTGACGCACTTCTATACGACGTTTCCGATTAATTAATAATTAGCTGAATTATCCAACTGTCAAGCGAACAACTTTATGATTAGCTGATTTAAAGCTTCCGTTTTCGCAAAAAAATATGACCCATGGCTAGAGCAAATTCCATTGGTGTTGCATTAGAACTTAACTACCAAATTACGAAACTTTCCATATAAGAATGCTATACCTTCGAAACCGCCCCCTCGAAACCCGAAACACATAATAATTAAAACGTCGCATGCAACGTTAGCCCTCCCTCATGCATCAAGTTGTTTATTACTCAAGCCATTTTAAAAGCGAACAGGAGTGTTTTCACCTTTATAGCCTGTTCCAGGCGTTCGGATAGTGGAGTGCGGCTCACATCTCTTTGCCCGGCGCTGTCCCACGATCTGAACGCCTGGAACAGGCTATCACCTTTATGAAAAACACTGTAAGAAAACCTTTATGTTTTTGTCATTGTCTTATATAAAAGTAACCGTATGGTAATCTTTGTCTTAAACCTTTTAGTAAACTTCGACCCGGATCGACCTACTTTACGTACGGGTACGCCCGTCGGTCAGCATTTTTGAAATACTTTTTTTTCAGGAATCCTCAATCATGCGTAAATTTTAATGTCCTTTCAAATTTTGTTTGCTGGTTTGATAAAATCTTTCAAATTAGATACCATGTCTGTACTGTCGCAATTTGTAATAATCATCGCACTTTGTAATACCTGTCGCAATTTGTAATAAATCCATCGCACTTTGTAATAACTGTCGCAATTTATAATAAACCGTGTCGCACTTTGTAATAAAAAAGCTGTCGCAATTTGTAATAACAGTCCATCGCACTTTGTAATAAACTAAGCTGTCGCAATTTGTAATAGTTCCATCGCACTTTGTCATAATTTTTTGAGAGTGATTCAACTTACTTCGTCAACATTAATATAATGCCAAAATATGCATGGTACTTCATAAACAAAGATGATGACGTCTGCTACCACGTAACATCTCCGTAACATTTACTTTGGTCAAACATGCATGTCTTACGCTATAAATTTTTCTGCCTTGATTAATCACGTGACCAACTAGAAACGCTTTTAAGAAAGACATGAAACTTCCTGTGACATATCACCAAAAAGAGATGAATCATGTTTAAATTCAAAAATATTTAAAAAACTAAAGCAACATTTAACAACAGAAAATTCATGAATAACCTGGCATTCGTGGTCCAAATCCAAGTTTGCTTGCTAAGTGACACGTGAAGTCTTGGGAGGGTGGGGGGGGGGGGGGGGATATAATCCCATATATGGATGGGCTAAATAGGTAAGTACCGCCTGATAGGGTATGGTTTTTGAGGATCTCGAGCCTTTAATAGGGTATCATTTTTTACGTTGTTGGCCTTGTGTCTCTGGTTTGAACCTTAGATAAGGTAACTCAAGTAGTAATGGATGGTTTATTCCATCCTTTCCATTTTGTGGAAAAACAGTAATCCAGAACATGCTCGGAAGAATTGCAAGGTCTTACGAGTTGTATATACGCAGGGAAGGATAATTTTTTACTATCCCCATGGTATTTGCTTTAGAGGACTCCTTATAAAAAACAATTTTTTTTAAGATGGAATGAGTACTCCTTTTGTTCCTATATGGGACCTAATCAAGTGAGAATAATGGGCCAAATGCCCAGCCGGCTCAGTGTAAGACCCCAATTGAGTGTTATAAAAACAGGTACGTACGAAGTTATTGGCCAGCAACTAATTGGATTTTGTGTTTAGGTTTCTGTTGTGGTTCGACGGTTTGCCACTGGTGACGTTTTTTTAAATTATTTGCAGTAAACATTTTGAATCTTTCCAGGCCTCGTTTGATTAATTTGGCCAAAATATGGAAGCCACTATTACTTCTTTAAGATTGCGCGTTAGACAAGGACGGTGCACCACGTGTTGTGTCGACTTGTTGTAAGATCTAACAAGGAAAGCTTGAAATCTCCTGGTGTCCTTATTCGAATGACGTAGGATGGATGTTACGATTTGCGGAAATTAAATGCTTTTTAATAATGGCTCGTTTGTGTCTAGTGTGTCTAGATTCTGTACTCTGACAACGCTCTGTCCAGAGCCACATGGCCATATAAGGAAGTACACCCGCCGGGTAACCATTGAAAGAAAACCACCTAGTACAATAGCAAGGTTTAAGAATACAGCATTTCGTAAGTCAGATAACTAATCAACATTAATCTAAAAAAAATGTTTAGGACGGTGGATAAAGTTAAATGTTTGAATGAGCGGAGAAGTTACGTGCTAGCTGACGTCATCATCTTTGTTTATGAAGTACCATGCATATTTTGGCGTTATATTAATGTTGACGAAGTAAGTTGAATCACTCTCAAAAAGGTATTACAAAGTGCGATGGAACTATTACAAATTGCGACAGCTTACTTTATTACAAAGTGCGATGGACAGTTATTACAAATTACGACAGCTTTTTTATTACAAAGTGCGACACGGTTTATTACAAATTGTGACAGTTATTGCAAAGTGCGATGGATTTATTTCAAATTGCGACAGGTATTACAAAGTGCGATGATTATTACAAATTGCGACAGTACTAATGTCCACCAGGTTTTACTGCCTGTATACGTATATTTTGCGAATTTTCCTTTTTCTTTTTGTCTCGATCCTCAAGAAACTCGAACAGTTACAGCGAAAACTATTACCGTTAAAATTTCCTAAGCGACTATTTGATGCCGATTTATTCATAGTTAATCATGACTCATTATGGTAGATTGCTTAAGAGAGCTTTAAATGGCTGAAGGCTTGGGATATATTGTTTATTACCAATGACATTTTCAAAATATTAGTACATAGGTTAGTCTTTAACTTTTGATCACATACAAAGTTCCTGTGCGTACAAGTCGAGGGACCTGATTAGCTCTAGCTGGATCTTCTGTGCTGTCTTACGGTAACTTTGACCAATAAGTGATTTGAAGTCACTACATTTCAACTGAACGGGGTTTAACAATACCGGGCGATCGTTACCAGAGATCAGATGGTCGCTTACAATGAGAGCCTCGACTGAACTGAGCAGTAATTACAAACCGGAGTCTGTCACTCAGACATGCAAACATTAAAGCGAGGTACGAAATAGATCATGTATACCAGTTCTCGGCCAAGAAGAGTTTGATAAGAGGCGCAGTTTGCAAGACTCGATAACCAGCCGTCGTTCAGTAAATGATCCCACGTTCGTACGGCCCTGGAAGGACCGAGAGAGCAGCTAAGATCGAGCCAACTGTTTGCCAGACAATAACTATCTGTAAAGCTTCTAAAATCATTTTATCGGTGAATACACGGATTGTTTTTTAGACATATGTTGAAATTTTCGAAACGTCTTCCTTGAAGAACCAGCTGTATTGAGTATTAGTTACGGCGCTCTTTGCCTTTTCAAATGCACAATAAGAAAGCAAACTCTATGAACTGAATAGCTTTTGCTTTTGTTCCAATAGCTTTTGATTTTTGCTCCAAGAATACAAATAATAAGAACAGAAAAACCTGATTAAGAACATCGAATTTGTTTGGCTATCTTTGTCTTTCATTAATTCATACGCTAGGTTAAAAAACACCGTCTGGGCAGCTAAATAAACAAATTTTATTTTTCTTGCTGATCAGTTTTTATTTTTTTCTTTATCTATGTTTCTTTATTGAAATAAAGGCTCTTTGATATTAAAGAAGGATTAAGCTGAGGATTGCAGATCTTTCATGGATTTGGCATCAGAATTGTGTTCGTTCATTCTTGATTAGTCAGCCAGTGAGAGATGTCGCAAATACAGGTCAGTATATTTTCACGTTTAACTTGCAATCCATTCTCTTTTCAAAATATTTCTCAGATAAAGCAGTCAGAAAAACGTCCTTTTCAAAACACCTTGGACTTAATCGAATGAGTTATTTATGTGACTGGGGATTTGTTTTATGAACGCCAAGCGAGAGGGAGAGCCGGACAGCATCCCAACTAAATAATGAGTTCTTCGTCGGTGTTAAACACATAGAAATAAACACTGCCGACGATGAAATTAAAGGTACTGCAAGAGAAGCACAAAATTTGAAGGTATACAAAAATTTAAAATTTGAACACAACTAGAAAATGATGAGTTCTTGGTCGGGGTTAAACACATAGAGATAAAAACTGAAGACGTCGGAAACGGTAATCTCCCTTCCAAAGGTATTCTCATGGACTCGATTGATGATTGTTCGACTAAGCAGTTTAGTTTTTTTTAAAATTTTTTTTCTACAGAAAAAATGACGCCCTTGCACCCAAGTCTTACGTTCCACTTAATATTTGTTTCTGTCGCCGCTGGTCTGAATAACTGCATCGCTGTCACTTCCATCAAGGACTACTCATTGATCAACCACATCTACAAGATATCATCTGGGAAATCTCAGATGACGTGTATAGTAGCATGTGATCAAGATACAAAGTGTTACAGCTTAAATTACAGATTTCCCAGCAAAACTTGCGAGTTGAGTAACTCCACTCGATTCGCGGATCTTCAGGATTTTTTGTTTTCACCAGATGTTGTATATTTCGACCACTTGTCACGTCCCTCGGGTTCGTGCGTGGGTGACGCGCCGTGTAAAAACAACGGAAGGTGTTTCAATCTGGCGAAGGCTCCTGGGTTTAAATGCAAGTGTTACAAAGACTACACTGGAGAAACGTGCAATGGTAATTAACATCATACGGTGAAATGAAAATTATAGGTTGGATGGCCACATTCCAAAGACTAGGAGGGAAGGAGGAGGGAGGGGAGGAGGGGGGAGGGGAAGGGGGGCGAGGAAGAACGTGATGGGATCGCAAGGACTCTACTTTTTCCTTTTCATGCACGGTCTTCGCAATCTCGAGCGCCTAAATTCCCCCTTCTCTCTGATCGCTTTCAAACCGCGTGCCAGGTTGATTAAAATGAATGTAAAAAACATAAAAGTATGACAAAACGGGCTTAATATCATTTCGCATCATTTTTGATAATCTAAAAAAAAGGAAAAAAAATAAGGTTAAAAAGATTGCAAAACTGTGTGATCTGACACTAGGCCCAAGACGAAATATACCAAAAAGTATTAGACAAAAAAAGAAAATAAATAAATGGAAAAGTCCCTTTGCAACCGACTGATTAATGTTTTTTTGAGACTTAGTCTGGACTGTGGCGCTTCATACCTCGGCCGTAGAAGGCGTTCTGCTTCCGTGGTAACCTAAAGAGTCTACGAAAACTCATGCATACAATTTAAGAATCGTCTATCAAATACTATATGATGATTTGGGCCAGAAAAATCTTTCCTTAATTTCCTAAATGTGATTATAGCTCACATGGGTGGGTTACAGGAAGCTCATAAATGGACTGATAGCTGCCTTTTGCACCATTGTATGCTGACGTCCGAGCTTGTAAAGAGGACGCGTCTTGCTTTCCTCTAATACACGGTATTAAATTTTACTCACTCTAGATCTCTCGATTGTTTAGTTTGTAGCTCTCCTCCACTGGGGATGCGGGATCGGCGAATTCTTGATCATCAGATAACAGCATCATCAGTGGGAATGTCGTTAAGCCTTAAACGTTTTAATGCGAGGGATGCGCGCTTATGGCTGAAGTCATCTTCCTGGGTCAGTGCTCTTGTGGATTACAGTCCTTGGCTACAAATTACTTTCGCGCCTGAAATAAAGCTAATCACTGGTATTGCTACTCAAGGCAGTCCATTATATGATTGGTTTATTACGAGCTACACCCTAAAATACTGCATGACTGGTAAAATATGGAAAAATTATGAGCAAGGTGGATTAATCAAGGTTTGTAATGCAATTATTACTGATCGTGTACATTCATCGCGGCTTCCAAACTCGTCCGCAGGGCTTTTCCGCCCCTCCCATTTTCTAAGGGAAAGCCCTGGGTACGAGGTTGGTCTCCTTCAAAAATTCGAACCAAAACTGATTCCCTTCACCAGTCAAACAATGTAAGTCGGCTCCATGGATAATTATCCATCGTTACTCCTTCTGTTGAACAAGAAAGTACATAATTATAACACACTATGTTCCCTAAAAAAGAACGACACACAAGAACGAATTGGAAAGCAGTCAATCCAATCTATAACTGTTGACCTCTGGAAATATCTTCCCCCTTGAAAGACCTCCCAAGTTTCTCCTTCCCAAAACAACATCTTTCCTCCTTCCCCTAAAACAACATCTATTGTTTAGACAATTTGAAAGTTGACCATATCCGTTCTTTTCTCCGTGTTGTGTCTAGTTTGTGTGTGTTATTTATTTACTTATTTTGTTTTGTTTTCTTTTTTTGCTACTATTTTACCTATCACCACTTTGTTATTAACAAAATATATCATTTTATAGCAGCTACGCGCTAGCACGAAAACGATTTTTCCCAGACATCCTTGTTGTCATAACTAATAATTTTATGATACAACTTCTTCTTTTCTTGTCACTAGCATCCAAAAATGTAAAATTCTCTATTTGGATGTAATAATAATAAAGGTTTGTTGTTGCTGAACCTCTCGACAACTCAAAGCAATTTTGTTTTCCTCTGTACGGGTTCGAAAAATCAGGATTCCACTTAGTTTGCTTCAGATTGTGGTTCAGTGACTGTAAATCTTTGCACGCTTTGAAAAGTCTATTCAAAAAGAGACAGGCAACCCCTGTATCGAGTATAATTCATGTGTTTCATGATACAAAAACACTTCTGGTAGTACTGACTATTTTGATGGATTTGATATATCTATAACCTTAAGAAATAGCGCGCTTTGACGGAAAATTTACGGACAGGATATCCCGTTCAGTCATAGTTTTAGATTTTCTTTTAGCCCCTGAAGAAGGTTTGTTTTCAAACCGAAATATTGGGCAGTTTGTTTAAATTTATATTTTTTTGTTTTCTTCTTTTGTTTACTTCTTCATCGCCTTGCTGTAATGATCAGTTTGCCGTTTCATATTTTTCTACAAGTTTAATTGTACTGATCCAGGACTACAACTGGGAGATCCGGCACCACACGTTAGTTTGTTGCTGTGGACTTGCCGACATTTTATATATTTCGGCACAATATACCTTGAGATAAGACAAATTAAGCTTCAAGCAAGTGACATACACGTACACGTGTAAACCCACGACCATGCAAATGAGCCCTAATAAGGGCGAAACAGCTATCCATGGCTACCACAATGGCTACCACTGCCTGGGTGATATGCACATGTGTTTTGGCCATGCAGAGCGTTGGCTTACGTGTATTACTTGCTTTAAGTTTTTCTTAACTTAAGATGGTCGTCATTGCTACGTAAACGGATATATAAAAAGTACCAAGAACAATTTAAAGTCCTTGGACTTCTAGCTTGTTCTTGGTTCTTTATATTTTGGCTGATTTGATCTCTTTTCTAGAGATCCAACGTTTACAACTAGCAGGATCTTCGTCCACGGTTTTTGCAGCTAATTTAATCGTATAAAAAGTACTATTTTTCCTTGATGTCTATTGGTCATTTGAGGTTGCGTCTGAGACTGGTGTAGGTGTTGTGTCGAATTGCACTATGGGATTGTTCTACGGGTTGACTTATGACCAATATTGCACTCCCATATTGCAATTCGACACAACATCGACCCGGTCTTACGCACAGCACTTGAACTGAGTCCACGTTTGATATATTAAAATTCTAACATGACTCAGAGGCTTCAGGGTCAAAATTGCAAATTTTTCACGACTCCATTGTCTAGCGATTCCCAGAAGAGACTTGAGGACAAAGAAAACCAAACCAAATATAGAAAAATGACCAGAAAGCCTCGGAGCCATGTTAGAATATTAATATATCGAACGTGAGCTATTGGTCAACGCCCTTCCCCACTCTAAACTGTTTGCCTACCGCACATTTTTTCAGCGAAATGTACACCCCGGTTCTACGGTTACTAGTTTTTCTGAATCTTTTGCAGAAATTTTCTGGAAATTCAGACAGAAACACAGTGGTGAGTCACGGAATTTCTCCACCCATCAAGGCGTCATTTATCCGCATTTTCCCACTTGATACAAAGACGCTCAGACGCACTGCCCTGCGGCTTGAGCTCTATGGCTGCGACTTCGTCGAAAACCAAACAGTGAACTAATTTACCTGCAGTTACTCCCTGTGTCTATTCACGATGGCCAGAAATCCGTATTTTTGCTCCCGTTCGGTTTATACGGAAAAGTACTAGTAAACTGAAAGAAATTTGAATTGGTAGCAACATAGTCGTGGTGATAACTTTGGTCTTTTGCTTCAGATATTATATTGACAATGTCACGTCATATATGACAAAAAATTGGGCTTCTTTTCGCTACAAATCAGCTTCGCTCAGGAAAAAAATCATGTTGGCAAATGGAACAAAGAGTCTCACGGGCCGGGAGTTCAAATTTCAAAAGCTTAGAACTCTTTTTAGTAACCTTTTAATAGTTTAGTAGTGTATTGGTATTGGTAACGTTTCAAACTTTAAATAGTGAAAAAGAGAACCTTGTCTTGCGCAAAATTCCGGATTCAGGCGTCCAACCGTGCTAATGGGCTGGGGGCAGGGGCTAGGTATCAGTTTAAGAAAGACCCATAAATGCAAATTTGACCGACGATTTTTGTCCATGATTGTAGAAAATAGCTTGTGACGGATAGCAACCATAAGCTGTAAACAGACTTTAAAAAATATTCTAAGGGTGAACACAGGTTTTGCCCCCATGCTCCAATAAAACATTCCTGGTTCCGCCCTCGTGTAATTATAATCGCTGTGAATTTCAAGTAACGATAAATATATGGAAACCAGGCTTCAATATAACCGCCACATTCCCTGCCAAGTTGTAGAAGTTGATCGTTTACTTCGTGTTTTTCAGCATACAAAATAGGCTATGGAGCTTCATACGATATCGTTGCGTTCTGAGGGTATACTAACCTATTTATGTACTAGGCACCGGTACTTTGATAAATAAAAGTGCTTCAGTTTGGTCATAATTTACATAAAATCAAATAAGACGTCGCATCACTACTCATTTAAGTGATCTTTCCGGGCCAGTCAGCATATAAGGAACCTGTCACGTATGATAAATGAGAACAGTAAATACTTACTAGTGCTACGGCTGCTACCGTATGTTTAATGGTCCTCAACAGTTTTATTGGCCGATTTATGGCGGGTGTTAGGCTAGCAGGCTAGGGGTAAATCAGGGGCACCCAACGAGAATATAGTTCAAAACCACTGAAACGTAGCATTGTTGAACGTATTTTAGTATTTATATAGGCATATTTAATTTTTATTTCCTAAAAATTTTTCATCTGTACGGATTGCCTAGCTGAAAGTCTAGTGATCCGAAAATTATCACGGGGATCAAAACTTACCTTTTCGAAAATTTCAGCCAGAAAAAAGGCTCCCGTAAATTCTAGGTGACCTTTTTAGGGTAAAAAAAGGGGGGGGGGGGGGGGGGGGGCGTCGAAAATCCTAGGAGAGGCAGGCAAGCAAGAAATCAGTAACAACAAATGTTCCGAAAATTCTAGATCTCCGAATCGTTTTCCGAACAGATATTTTCCAAAAATTGTCGTTGGGTGCCCCTGGTAAATTCGTACTTCGATAGACTTCAGAAGGTTCTGATATAGTTCACTGACGAGAATGTATGGGAAAACAGGAAGTGTTAATAATAATGAATTTAACCTCTGAATTTGTGGCAAATATCGAGTTCAGGAAAATAATCATGCATGCTACTCTGAAACCACTGCCAGGCAAATTAAAGCTCGGTTTTTGAATTTTACAGGAACCATGCAGGGGGTTAATGATAGTATTACCTAACTGATTCATTGTTCTTGACCTTGTCAGGAAATATGGATTAACTAAAATGACAACATTGTCAGTTATTTTATTTTCAAGCCCGGTGGAGGTTTCAATTGAAAAGTTCGTTTACGCATTCGGCCCCTGTTAATATATTCAGTATTTTGGGGAATAATTTTTTTGAAGAGCTTTTAAGTCGCAAAATGATTCGACCTCAATATCATAATCGTCTCGGCAACGATATTGCAAGTTTATGAAAAAATGTTTAATTTATATTGGATCATGGAGGGAATATGGAAAAAGGGGCCGAAAAGCGGCGGAAGTTTTACGCAGTCTGTGCGGTGTATAAATTGCGCAATATTTTTATTGTCCGCAAGGTAAACCCCACTCATTGTGCATCCATTGTTCTATTTAAAGAAATTTTAAGAATAGTTATAATTTTTTGTTAAAATTTCTTCGTAGGTGATAACAAAATCACAGCATGTGGTAGCATAAATTTTTTGTTCTATCGCTATCGCGTGCTTTTGCAAGCTGAAAAGATCTTATTTTCAATTGTTACTTCATAGTTTAATAGAAGTATGTGATTTACTTTTTCAAACTATACGAATATGCCGAAAAATGATAAAAAAAGAAAAATTAAATGGATAAATAGCTGGAATGAAGAGAAAAGCGCGGGAAATTTTTTCCTACCGGAAATTAGATCGTTTACTACCGGAAGAAGCTACCCAATCAAAATTTGCATTTTGTGGTCATGTGATAATGATGGCTTCGACATGGCGGCTGGTGTAAACTTGTGTGATGTTCGGATTGAAGAAACTTTAAAAATACGCATTGGTAAGTTCTTAAAAACTTCAAAATACAGTTCTCATTTTCTTGAAATTAACTTGGAAATTTTATAGGGGAGGCAAAAAATCTACAACCGCGAAAAGAACCAAGATATTCACGCAACTGTTACTGCATTGTGACACTCGACCAAGAGGAGGTATTTAGGACCGCTACTGTGGAAAAAAGTTTGTGGTTAGTTCACATTACTAATTCTCATTGGGCACGTTCCTATATTTTAATTATTTTTACAGAGGCAAGTGTAAAGATGTAATATTTTAATTTCGGGGCTATGTTTAAAATTTTGTTACGTCTTTCTTCGACGAGTAAAATAAACTATAATCTTAAATCTTAGATTGTTTTGAATCTGCATTTTTTTTTTCACCAAACTCTCAAATCTTAAAGCCCTCTTTGTAACGATCCTGTTAGCTCGAAAAAGTACGTGTACTATTCCATCTTGATATTTAGGTCTCGGGAACTTTCCCTGATTAAGCTTACAGATTTTTATCATGTACACGACGGAAGCTTAGAAATTCGGGAAGTTTGGTCTTGGTTTGTACAAAGAAATTTGGCAGAGGTAAATTTGAAATGAAATAAATCTTGTAGGCGGCTTTGTGTTCTGTGATTAACCTCGCATTAGCGGATACCTTAAAAGCATGGTAAAACGTGACAGGAATTGAAATGGGCCGTTTAAAATCTGTTTGATCTAACGTGAAAATAAATTAATACGCATTTATTTCATGTCGCGTGCAAACACACATGTATGACCTTTAACAATTGTGCTCCCATAATTGGACTTTTTCCTCCTTTTTCTTACAGCGAAATTGAGTTAATCTATTGAGACAAAATAAACACCTTTTTAACGTAGCTTAATTTATTGGTATTTGCTTTTCAAATCGAGAGAAGAATTGTTTTCTTTTGGGTTTATAATTGCTAATGAAATTTTCAAGTCCTGTGTTATATTTTGATATATTGAACTAATTGACTTTGCTTAATTTCTATGTTTTCTCCGTATCGGCTTTGAAATCTTGTATAGCATTTTAGGAAAGAAAGTTTTTTCTTGCCATAAGACCCGATTCATTGATCAAGCCGGATGTTTGAACACAAGATATTACCAAACAATTTCTTTATTTTTTTTAAGTACAGTTCCTTGGCTCTTAATTTATTAATAAGTGGGCTAAAAGAAGTGTTTCTTTTGGAAAGTTATTGTGTATTGAGGGCCTGTTTGAAATTTTTAACCAATAGTAAATAGAAGAGTTAGGCAGTGGGTTTGCTGTTTAGAGTCCTGTTCTCAGTTTTTGGGGTTTGAAATCTCTGGTGATGTGTTCAACCTTGGAGGTGTTACAATATTAGTCTTAAAAGAGCTTTGTATGTAGAATTTTGTCACTTTTATTGTACATTATCGTCTTGGGAAATCGTAATTTTAACTTTTTAACTTGGGCCTCCATTTTCTAAAAATCATCCTTTGACTTACCAGTCCAGTAAGTTTACTGGACATCAGTGTGGGCAGTATGTTGGTAGGAGTTTATGCAACAGGACGACAGAGAGACGAGGACACAAAACACTTGTGTGTGACAAACATGACAGGGCTATTACTTGCTTGTTTTGTGGTGATCTTCACTAAACATTAATGTTTTCTAATCTTTTATGAAAAGATCTGTTTAAGGGAAGGTGAAGTTTGGTGGAAAGTTTTCTCAAACAAAATAAATTATTATCATGCTTGTCACAAAAGGTTTGCTGTCTTCAAATTCTTTCCTCCCCTGTCCTGTTGCGTAAGTTCACTAATGTTGTTACATGGTGTTACCCTAACTACGTGTATTTGCTTAATAAGAGTCTAAATTTTGACTGAGGAACAATACTGAGAGTATATTTTAAGTAAAGTGGTCCTTGTGTGTCTTGTATCCGGCCACAGATCACAGTGCAATGTGTGTTCTATATCTTGTCCCAGATCACAGTGGAATAGTAAATTATGGTCAGTAAAGAGATGCAGTCATGAACATGCTAAAAATAGTGCTATTCTTCCTGTATGCTTGTCAGATATTACAGCTGTCTATATAAAATTATATTGAGCCTATATAACCTGAATTTCAGCTGTCTCCTGGAGACTCGCAAACTCCCGACTCAAGGAGACGGCTGAAGTATTGGCTATATTAAGCCTCCATATTTTTGCTTTCAGATGTAGCACTTATCTGAGACAGGTATCAAGTAGGCACAGTATTTGGGGAAACATATATGTTGCAGTTAATTCTTTATTTCAGTTAATTTTTGTTTTCCCTTTGTTTAAAATTCATTAGCATACATTACCATACACAAAAAGAATAGAAAAATAAAAATTAACTGAAATATAAAATTAACTGCAACATATACATTAATGTCTGAGACCTACAGCCTTGTATTATGTTTAGGTAGATATTAAGAGGCCTTAAAACCACAGCTACAGTTTAGCCTGAATGCTCATATTGTCTTACAGTCTTGAGGTTACTTGTACACTCTGTCCCTTTCTTATCCTTTTTTGGCAGACCAGTAAATTTCACCCGCCATAGCTCATTTTGAAACAGTATTTTTATCAATGAATTCCTAATGTGTATAGTTAAATAGAAATATGTCCATGCAAAATAAACAGTGCAAAAGCACTTTGGTTTATAGGTGAAGCATGATTGGGAAATTGGCTTGTCCTGAACATAAAAGCATGCATGAAACTGCTGTTTATTCTATATTTCTACACTATAGTCAATAAAAAATAATATCAGAATATTTCATAAATTATGTTGTATTGTATTTCTTTGACAGCCCATTCTTTGGTGAAGATGTGCATTTTGAAGTTCCAAGAGATTTTCAGACATTAAGCTTTTACCTTTTTGATACTGACCTTATTGGGAAAGATACAGTACTTGGAAAGGTAGGACAACAATGGATGTTGATGTTGAACTTTCAATCTATATTTCCTGGCCATGTCATTCTCATTGATTGCCTTCACTTGAGGACTTCAGGCAATTTTTGTTAAGGATAATCACCGTGAAAAATGATTAGCAATCATTTCTTGCTATGTTTTTACATGTTGGATTCACAGCATATAGTATTATGAGTTTTAGCTTACATGTACCGTCACAGCTTTTTTTAGCAGTTTTTTTCTTTGCAAGTTTCATATGTGGATTCACTTTGTGTACTTTAAGGTTGCAATCAAGAGAGGATGTGTTCACAGTTACCATAGTGACACATGGTTTCCTTTAGTTCATGTTGAACCTGATACAGAAGTTCAAGGAAGGATTCATCTGGAAATCAAACATTATGAATTTATACCTGATACAGATGATGATGAATTTTCCAATACTCCAAAACTTAGTGTAAGGTGGGTTATACCTGAGCTTGTTTGTCAAGAAGTAACATAGAGAAACTTAAAAAGAACCTTGTTTAACCTTCCAAGTTGCGACCAT
Source organism: Porites lutea (assembly GCF_958299795.1). Lineage (NCBI taxonomy): Eukaryota > Metazoa > Cnidaria > Anthozoa > Scleractinia > Poritidae > Porites > Porites lutea. The sequence continues at coordinate 4,684,916 of NC_133210.1, forward strand.
TTTAGTCGCCATGGCACCTAGAATTTTGTAGCTGGTGACTTGATTTGTAAAAAAGTCTCCCTAAACAAAGAGAGTTGGTCGCCAAATGGCGACTAAGCAAAAACTTTGTTTCAACAACAAAAAAAAAGCCTCACTATAGCACACATATTTTTCTTGTTCCTTTTCCCCAAGTTTCCATTTTTCCACTTCACATGGTAAGGAATTAAAGCTGCACACTGTTCTGGAATTTTGTTTGATTTTTCCTTTGGTTTAAAATTAATTTTATTGTGTGGACCTTTTCTTGTGACCTTTAATTCACTCAGTGTACACTTAAATGACTGAGAAAGTTGAGCTTACATGATCAAGGTAACTGATGCAGCAAAGCTTGCTTTATTGTTCAAGCAAATTAAATTTACTTTTTCCCTATTATCACCTTTTAAATTTTGCTAATGCCCCTGAGGTGATTATAGTAATAATGCATTTAGTTACTCTAACTTTAATAGAAGCTGATGACAAATTTACTACATAAATTATACATGTATGCTCGGTGAGTTCATTAGGCATCGGAGATCGGAGAATTCTCCAATTACTATGCTTAATTCTCCAACAAATGTTTGATGGCTTATGACTATATTATATTCAGACGTGGAGCCTCTTTCAAAATATTCTCCTGTAACGTTACACCTTTCTCCTGCTACTAGAATTCTTAATGAAAACCCTGTTGTTGCAGTTAATTTTTTATTTCAGTTAATTTTGTCTTTCCATTGTTTTTGGGTATGGTTATGTATGCTAATGAATTTGAAACAAAGGAAAAACAAAAATTAATTGAAATAAAAAATTAACTGCAACATATACATTTCTTTTTTCCTTTATTTTGCTTTAGGATTGTACAATGTACTGATTTGCATGGATATAGTGGCAATGGTACATTTTCTGATCCTTATGTCAGTGTAACTATTCAAGGACCATTGTCCAGGTATGTATAATATGCTGTTTTTCTCAGCAACCTCAATAGTCCGGGATAACTTTAGCGATACTCACTTTGATGTCACCTATTGATATTGTGCCAACCAGATGTGCATTGGTTCTTGTATCAAAAGATTCTTTTGTTTCACTCATTACAAATTTGAATAGCAAAAACTATGTCTGTAAACAGTGACGTCTCCTTGTTTTAACTGACCCTTTTTCAGATTCTATGTTCATTATTAGTTTGCAAAACAATGTATTTTCAATTATTCCCTCAGGTCTGAGCCCAAAAAGACCAAAGTCAAGAAAAGAACTTTAAGTCCATTGTTTGATGAAACATTTCTTTTTGAGGTAAGAAACTGACTGTTAAGAGGAAATTTTTTCTACAAAATCTACTGTGGCACGTACATCCAATTCACATATTAAGGCATCTCCTTTATGTTGACGAAGGACACCTTGTGATGGCAACATATGATATTTAAAGTTGTTGTTTATTTCCTTGTTAAAGAAGGTTAGTTACATGTAGCCAGTTTCTCTCGGTTTGTACAGTTGTAATAATTTAGTTAAGGTCTAGCTTGTATGTAAGGAATACACTCCTATTGTTCAAAACATAGTTTTTCAATTACTCATAGTCACCCTTACTTCTCTGCTGTAAATTCTTGCAAAAAAATAATCTTGTTTGGTTTTTTTCATTATTTAAATAATTAAAACCAGAATCTGCCACAGTATTTATGGATAAATAAATGAGAATATTTTTATCTCTTCTTAGATACCTCCTGATGATATTGAAAGTTTAGTGTTGAGGTGTGTAATGCGGATGTCTTGAATCTCTTTTTCATTTTTACTTTTGTTTCTCAATTAAGTTAAGGTCACTGAAATAATTATTATACAACTGTACATAAAGCATATAATATTAATTTTCATAAGTAGGTTGAGTATGATCGTCCAGGTGAACGTAATCCTGAATAGGACTGTTGTTGACAGTGACTGACGTTTTGACAATCTCTCAGGTTATTGATCTGATTGGTCAATATTAGGTCGCAATGTTATTGGTCGTCTTTCAGAAAGCCGTGATGTTATTGGTTATGAAGACTCGTAATGTCATTGGCGCATTTTGATCCATCTATAGTCACAGATAAACAGTCGTAAAATTGTTAATCAAATTTTCGGTTGTCCAGTCATTCCCTTGTAATTAGTTTTGGTTGAGTCTGTCAGTAATTATAAGTCGTTTGTACGGTGCTGTACAAAATTCAAAATAAGTACAAAAATTTTATTTTGGATTACTAACTAGTAATATCCAAAGGTTAGGGAGTGTGGGGGACAACGCTTTTGTTCCAATGCTGTGCTTTGCGTAAGTTTCACGTGACAGGTGGTGGAAACATGCGCAATCAGATTATGAGGTGTAAAAGGTTAAAAGGCGTGATGAAATTGCTTTTTTTGCATATCCATTCATTCTTAGTGAAGTCTAAACAAATGCTGGCTACATACTTGTGACGCGTTCGTAATAACAACCTGGAGATTAGGATTGCGGGCTCCTCTTGTCGGCTGCAATTAACTTAAAAACTTTGTTGTGATGACAGCATGCCGCCTGGGTATCTTTAAATGTATAAGAAGTATGTTACGTAGTGCATGTGCTATGCAAACGTTCTGCCAATCTCACCATAACGTTTTTTAGTTGTGAAAGGATTAAAGAGAATGTTTTTTTATTGTCTTATGTTGAAAGGTGTACAGCATGGAGTGCCAGTCTTATTGGGGAAGATATCTTTCTAGGAGAAGTAAGTGATTAAATTGCATTATGTAAAAGTGTGAGCCTTTGTCTGCATCAGACATAGCTGTTATGATCAGTTACCTCTTTGTCGTTTTTATGTCACAAGCTTTTGTGACAATTTGATTTTAAATTCTTTTTTTTCTGGATTTGCAAGGTTATAAACAGGGCCAGGGCTGGAAGGTGTCGGCTGAACAGCAGTTTTGAATTCAGAATTAAAATAAATTTTCCTTCATGAATTTTCTATTTCCTTTATTATCATTTGCTTTAGTTTCCTGATTATAAATGTATGTATAATATTATTTCCTACAGGTGAGAGTACCCTTAAGCAAGTGTGACTTGTCTTCTTGCCATGAAGGATGGTAAGTGAGTTTTAGTTTGTGTACTTTTTAATTGCGCTTAAAAGGATTAGCACAGTCGGTAATTGCGCGGCCTTCAGTGTTGGAGGTCCCAAGTTCGATTGCCTGGTGTGACCTCAAATCCTTCTTTTGACTTCCTTCCTTTCCGTATTGCTTTAATTAAGTAGCTTTAGATACCTGTAAAACAGAGCACTGATGGTGAGAGTGGGGGGGGGGGGGGGGGGGGGTAAAATGAGCGCACCATCAGTCTTAGGTTTGTTAGTCACATGACTATTTTGAGTTACCAACGTAAAATAAGACTCTTTATGTTTACCTTTTTTTTTTATATTCTCCCAATCACAAAGATGTGCATGCTGCAGGACTGGAGGTGGGGGGGGGGGGGGGGGGGGTACTCAGTTACTATTGACTTGACCAAGATGCTACTCCTATAGGCACTCCCATTGGGTCTGAGCAAATCTGAGTCTAAACCCTCTAGAGGCTTGGGTATTACTTTTCCTGGTACAATGCAATACATAATATTATAATGGTCACAGTGTCATGCAAGAGATTAAAATGTGTTTTATTCCTTTCCACTTACAGCATGTACATGTGTGTCAGGTCATGTAGTTAATTAGCCCAGCCAACTGAATGCTTAATTGGCTGTGCCATTGCTCTGAAGTATGAATTGTAGCTCATTAATGATTGTGCTTTGCTTTTGCGTTTAAGGTATTGGCTTGGCCCACGTGAGGATAAAAGTGACCCTATTATAAAGCAAGATTTAGGTTCCTTAAGACTCAGAGTTTGCCACAGCCAAGATTATGTCTTCCCTTCCAGTTTCTATGATCCTTTGAGGGAAACAATGTTAGGAATGGGGGATGGTCAGGTATACATGTATTCTTATCTGTTGGCGCATGTAAATAATTGAACAATTAAACCCTTTATTTGTATGTTTTAGGTTCACTAGATATTGTACAGATAATGAAACATCAGGGCCCAGTTGTTCGAAGGCAGATTACCGCTAATAACCCGGGGTTAAATTTAACCCGATTTTCTCTTTCTTGTGTTTAAAAGTATTTTCTCGGATACTTTTCTCTGTTATATTTAGAGCTTTCAATCATCATCTTGTAGACAAAAAGAATTAGAACTGAAAATATGCTTTTTAAGCTTTCAAATCTGAATTCAAATCTTGCACTAACCCTCGGTTATTGTAACGCAGCTTTGAACAACTCGGCCCAGGAGTTCTTCTTGACACTTTCCAGTGATCTCTCTCAAACCCATACAATCTGCACAAAAATTTTTTTTATAATTTTTATCATGTAGTCATAAACTTACAGTGTATGCAAGGCCCCTTTTGAAACTAGCCAATGGTTGATAGGGCTACCCTGCCTAAATAAAGTTTGACTGGGCGTGATTGAGTCAGCAGGAGCTATTAAGTTGAGCTTACATCATAATAAAACCTGCTAGAGCAGTCTGCATCATATACTTTCATTTTGTGTACAAAAGCCTTAAAACACCGAATTGTGAAAATCTTACCAACCCTAACAAGTTGATAAATTCATGCAACAGGGTTTTTTTTGTTGAATTCTTCTTTCATGAAATAGGAAGCAACATTCTTAATTTCAATCAACTTTAGTAAGTACTTATGACTTGTTCTGTAGGATGTACAGACAACAGCTGCCCATATTTTGGGTGAGTTAGTCAAGGACAAGGCCACAGTAGCACGATCATTGGTCAGAGTTTTTTCTCACCATAACCAGGTATGTAACTGACCTTAATTATCTGATCACCAATTAGCAATAAATTGTTACCATCATATCTTTAATGACTTTCAGTTGGTAATATGTTAAAGAGTTATTAATTCATCATTACATATTTTCTACATTTAGCTCCCGTACTTTTATCTACATGCATAAGAGTTCGGTATGGTTTAGAATTTCAGGTCAAAATTAAAGAGAATCAATAAGTTTCCAAACAGAATCCCGCTGTACAATGATGTAATATTGTTGTATTCAGTTTTCCTGTTTTTATTCACTGCTAATATGTCAATTTCGCTTGTCAACCTTAGGTTGTAGATTTCATCAAGCTGGTTGTTGATCATGAAGTACATAGTACCAAGTGAGTTACTAGTTGATCCTCAATAAATTTCTTCAAGATAATTTATTGTTATGCCTCCATACTCATAACATTAGTGCATTGGCCAACCGGATGTGAGTGTGTCCTATGCCATGTGAGAAGGGTGAACAAAACTCATTAACCAGGTCCCTAGGGACCTATACTCACACGTAATCTTGGGGAAACAAAACTCAGCGTGTTTTTCTCGGGGCCATTTAGTGTCTTCTTTAATAGTGAGTGCTTGTAAATTGTTTGAGATAGTTCTCTAATCAATTCACTTTTTGGTATCTGGATATTAGCTTGAACACTATCTTGAAATCATTTTACATGTACCGTAACTTAAACTCAGCATTGTACACAGTATACTCATTTGGTTCATTGTTAATGTTTCACATTTTTTTTTTGTACTTCAGAGATTCCAATACACTTTTTAGAGGCAATTCAGTGGCAACAAAGTCTGTTGATGAGTTTATGAAACATGCTGGCTTGTATTATCTTCATGACACAATCAAATGCCTGGTTGATGAGGTAATGAATTTAAAGGCTGAGAAATGTCTGTTCTGATATTCATTCAGTTAATAGTACATTTTCTACTTATTAAACCCATTGACAATAGATAGGTGTGGGGTGCCTGGTGAAACTGAAGGGAGCTGCAAGGGGGCCTAGAAGGTAACCCAGACAACCCTATGAGTGGCTTCCATCAGGCACCATCACACTGAGAACCACAGTGGAGAAATTTTTCAGATACTTACCAAGAAAAACATCCAAAGGGGATGGGGTGCAGGGGCAATACAGCTAAAGTTAGTGCATGCGAAGACAACGTAAGCAAAATGATTGACTGTTGCGGAAGTGCTGTAAAATTACTCAAGCCCTGCTAAAGCCCAAGACCGCCCCACATAATTATGATTAGTGGTAGACACCACTGGCCAGCTTTGTTTCATGTTTAACCTTGCCTATTAACTACATTTAGCCTCATTGAACCTCCTGGGGGTTTATTTTTGCATCAATGTTTAATTATGTACAGTTGTAGCTCATAGAAAGTAGTGGTGGCCAAGGGGGAGGGCGTGTGCATGTGAGGTATCTTCTTTAGCAAAATGTAGTACTAGTTTGTGTTAAGTCGGTGTTCTTTTGGTCCTATTTTTCTTTTGTTTCCAATGAAACCAGCTGGAGGTCATGCTCATAGTAGTTGGGGGGAAGTAGATGAAATTTATGAAAACTAACTACCGTGTTTTTGTGACTTGCTGCAGATATTTGATGACCATAAACGTTGTGAAATTGACCCAGCAAAACTAAGAGAAGGTGAATCGTTAGATGCCAACTTGGTAAGTTTGTTTGTTAAAATGTTTGGATCATTGCCGTGCACTGTTAATATTACTAGTTATTAAATATTTATATGGTAATATATATTATTTGATGTTTAAGCCAAAGGGATTCTCACTTCCTTTTTACTGGAAGGAGACAATTTATGAAAAATTATTCCTTAATGTGTGCACCCGCATGGAAGGTGTAGACCAGTTGAAGATATGGGGGATGTAACCCTTTATTATGAGAGGTGGCCCATGACAGGGCTGATATCTGAATAGTTTATTAAACTCTTGTGACAAGTAGTCCCCCTTTATAATAATTATCTGCATTAATAATGCTATAATATTTTAGAATTTAACTCATTTCCTTTTGTTTGTGGATAATGACTAATATTTTGCTTTTGTGTTCATGTTAATTTATCAGGTCAATTTACGAGGCTATGTAAACAGAATATTTGCAGCCATTACTTGTTCAGCTATGGCATGTCCAACAGTTATGTGTCAGGTCTTCCACAACATCAGAGAAGCTGCTACATCAAAATTTCCTGGTAAGAACACTTTTGACACTGCTCAAATGAGGTCACCTAGCTCCTTGTTACATCTTGAGGGCTCAGCTTTTAAAGTATTCTGGGAAGCAATGTCAGAGATACCTCTGCATAATGTAATGCAGTTGATGTCAATATTCATTATTGTTATAGATACAATCTTGAACCGTGAAAGGCTTTTAACAGTATTATTTTTATTATTGCAGTCTTTATCCAATGACAGTGATTGCATGAACATCTTGTGGCTCATTCTAGATGTTTAAGAAAAATGCCTTTTGCAAAATTTATTTTTATAGGCCGCTTCCTGCTTCAAGTAATAAAGCAGAATTGATGTATTATCAGGAAATCCATTCTGAAGTTAAACCAAGAATTTCTTTGCCTCCTATGAATTATTAGGGCTAGAAAACAAAGGGAAATTCTGAATCAAACTAGGTACACAGACAGATTTTATTACAACAAAATAATTTGGACCTGTCCAGAACTAATGCTTCTTTGTTTACTTATATTGTTCATTTTCAATAGTCAGTACTGTTTTTCTGTTTCAGATGACAATGATGTCTGTTACACATCTGTGAGTGGTTTTGTGTTTCTGAGATTCTTTGCTCCAGCCATTTTAAATCCCAAATTATTCCAGATGAGAAATGAACATGCGGTAAGCAACTTTTGACCTTTTCTTTAAGTAAAGATTGAAAAAAAAAAAAATAAATAAATATGAATTTTAAGAAAACATCTTCAAACCTGCCCTTGTGGTCCTGATTTCATGCTTCACAAATATGCCTCTACATGACTGCCTAGAGGTCATAAGGTCACATCAATAAAACTAACTGGGCAGTTTAAATGATATGGGTTAATTTCATTTGTTGTTCTTTTCTCTTATTAGAATGCACAGACAGCAAGAACCCTCACACTTATATCAAAAGCAATACAAAGCTTAGGAAATGTTGTTAGTTCTGTTCTGGTAAGTGAGTGTCTATTTTATATATTTATTTTATGTACTGTGAAGTTACAGTGAGATTTTTTGGTTTACAATGAACATCAAGTTCAGTGGTTGAACCAGTGGGGGAAGGGGCTTTCCCTCCGCTGATCCTGCTTCATTGCCAGTGTGGGCTTAGCCCATTTAGACCTCAAGTGGGTTGGAGGGTTGGATAGGTGCTTCCTATAAAGGTTCACTATGCTTTCATTTGTTGATGCTAGACCATTAGTTTTCTTATTATGGTAAATCCTCTATTAAACCCCCCATCTCAAATAAGCCCTGCCTTTTTAGGGGGAAAAAGTTAATAAGCCCCCCCCCCCCCCCCCCCCCCCACTCGCCTCCCCTTATTATTCTTCACTAACAAAATGATAGACTGTATTAATCAATCACGACTGTAAAACTTTGTGTGGGCTGATCGGGGGGTGGTTTATTTACCAACTGGAAGTTCGGATTCGCTTCTGATCCTCGGCTGCATGATGTTCAACCTTCCTGTACTTGAGCTTTTCCACTTTGTATTCTAGTTCTTTATGGAGAGCTGATACTATCGTCTTTTCTAAATGAAGTAAGCCCCCCCCCCATCTCAAATAAGCTCTGTCTCTATTAAGCCCCCTCAAATGGGCTTGAAAAAATAGCCCCCCCCCCCCTTCGCGGGGGCTTAATAGAGGATTTACGGTATAAGGATTTATAGTACATTTTTTGTAGAGTTAAGTAGCACAGGTATTGAAAATGATCTGTGTGATGTTAATGCTTAATTAACAAACTCACATAATGCAGGGTGGGAAAGCAAGCTGGTTGGGGGCATTAAACAGCAAAACTACGGTTGTACATGTATAGGCACCTTAAACAACATCATGATGTTGAACTCACCTATTTTTTTTTGTTTTACTGGCTGTAGTGTGGACAGGTGAAGGAACCTTACATGGAGACATTAAAGTCAGTGATTCTTGATCAGGAACACATTACTGCAGTGAAACGGGCAAGTGAATTGCTGTGGTTATAACATTAATAATAAATGGCCAGTTGCCCGAGTATCTGGGTTCGCAAATCTCTCCTTAAGAAGAATGTGAACAGAACTACTACATGTATTAAATTAGTGGTCATTTGTCCCTTCTCTGAGCCGGTTAAAGAGAAGGGAAACCTGAGAAAGCACATGTAGTAAATATAAATGCAAAGTGTACCTGAAGTACTAAGTATTACACGACCCAATAAAAAATGAAAGGAAAACAAAAAGCCAAACAAAAAGTTGTACTCAGCTAATGTTGCCAGAGTAAGGGCCAAATATTGCTCACCATGGATCTTCTATATCCTCTGAAATTTTCTAAATCTCATCTTTTGTGTTTATTTATATTTTTATGTTTCAGTTCTTGGAGATAATTTCATCACCGAGCAGTGCACAAGGGCTTCCTGTTGATTCTACCATCGTTCTGAAGGAAGGGTGAGTACATTAATTTTGGAACTGAAAGAGGAAACACCACACGTTGAATAAACTTTCTAGAAAACTGGCAGCAGTGTATGAATTTCCACTTGTAAGATTGAAAAGTTCCTTAAGTCTATTTGTCTTACCCACTTTCATCACCACAACATCCAGTGAGCTTATCTCCTGTAACGGGTGTTAATAACATTCCTGTTTTTCAAAGTCTTAAGACATTCACACATCAACAGATTTTGTTACTAGGCCAATTCATTCTAGTTTCTAGCATACCTACTTGTATTTTTTTTAGCCACACTTAAATGAGTTTCATTTTTGGTAGGTACAAGGTTAGTTTGGACATACCAGTAGTTTCTATATTGTGAGGTACAACAGAATGTACCATCATCACTATGTCATTTCCACGGTCAAAACTCTCATTGACCATTGATCTCCACCAATCAGCATGTGAAATATCCCTCTATTATTGTAAAAACATATTTTGTATAAAATATCCTTGTTTCCTGTAGGATATTGGTAAAGAGAGCGCAAGGAAGAAGTAGACTGGGCTTCAAAAATTTCAAAAAGAGGTTCTTTGTTTTAACAAACAAGGGCCTTACATATTCTAAAGACAAAACCAAGCCTCCTCTTGGTAGTATACCTGTGTGCGATATTTTAGGTGCAGAGCGTCTAGGTGAAGACTCCTTTCATTCAAAACTGGTAAGCTTAACTGTCAGGGTGCAAAGAAAGTCAGTTTTACAGCTGGCCTTTCGGAAAAGCTGTAGCTAGCATGTACTAACCCAAGAGTCTTTTTATGTTGCCTGAAAAAAAAATTTGATGAGCAGGATTGATTACAGTTCTTCTATAATTTGACTTCCCCAAAAAACTTCACTTGCCCAGCTCGATAGCAAAATCCACTAGCCCCTGGTCATTGGTCAGGACTTTCTTGTGTGCTGACTGTTTGAATTTATGCTCCAATTTGATGGATCAGGATGTATCACAGTTGTAGGTGATTCCTTTCAATTCTTTTTTCACACATGCTGGATTATTATTTCACTACATTCTTAGGAGATTTTAAGTTTGACACTCGGGCAATGCAACTATGGAGTGCATATCTGAAGAAGCTATATAATTTTATATAGCTGGAAATTTCCTCCCAACAGCATGTGCTGTCATTGGCTACTTTGAGGTCACATGACATATATATCTAACAATGAAACTGTTTCCTGCCAAAATATCTGAGAAGGCAACATTGCAAATATTTGATGTCAGAGGGTTACAACAGTGCACTGTCTCAATGTTTCCCTCAGCTTCGCCTTGGGAAACATTGAGATTCTTGGGAAACAAAATTAACTGTTTTCCGTGGGTTCAGTTTTAAAGTGTTTATTGTCAAGCAATAATTATGACTCTTGTGAATCATGATTTATTCATTACCGTGAAAATAGACCCTTTCTACTGATTATATATGCTGTTGCATGTAAAATTTTCGCATTAAATGCAGCAACCATGAGCAACAGACCAGGATCAATGAACTTTTTACAAACTTTTTAAGAAGTTGACCTATCTAGAATAGTAGGCAGTACTGTTACCACAAAGAAGGTTGTTACACAGCTTTTTTCTTTGTTCTACTTTTAGATGGTGCAGATTATCCAACCTGACAGACAGTTATATATCCAGGCAAGCAATACTGTGGAAGAGAAAGAATGGTAGGTACTTGTAGTTTAAGTTTTTCTAGAAAACTTGATAATATACTTCCAAGGCTGTCACTAAGATCTGAAGGTGCCGGGTATGACTCCATAAATTGTGAGGGAACATCTCTTAGCAGTCACCTACTTGTTTGTTATCTTATGTGGTGAATTAGGTGGCAAATTCGTGGTGTTGCAGATGGTGCAACCACCCAGTGACATACATATGTTATTAAAAACAGAATGAAAAGGCACTGAACAATATTTCGACAGCAAAACAGCTTGTATTTTTGCGTGGGTAGCTCAAGAATGCAAGAGTGGTCAGATGATAGTCCTAGAGCGAAGGCACACGTTTATGCGAGGCTCGCGCTCCCGTTCACGTTTGCGTGAACATCTCTCGCGGGCACCATAAAAAACTGAATTGGAGGGGTAAAAACCGACTGCTTTGCAGTCCAAACAATACCCAGACCACAACACAATAGTTAGCCAACAATAGTGAAATTTGTGCCATATTTTAGGTGTTGACATGTTTTTATTATGTTCTGTAGGACACGTGCACTTCGTAAGGTTTGTCAAAGTAATCCACACAAAGTACAGAAATACCACCCCGAGGCTTTTGTCGGTGGAAAATGGCTGTGGTAAGAAAGTAAACGTAAACCAAAATACGTTAAACCCTCTAAGCCCTAATATCCACATACAAATTCTTCAGTCTGATTTCCATTCATTTCCTTAAAGAATTAGTTGAGAGAATTTGATAAAAGATCAAAGCATTTCCCCTCCTGTGATCATTTTATGAATTCTCATAACCGTTACTCTTGATGATGCAGTGATATCGTTAGTGGAAAATTGATGTCAGTCTCTCTTGGAACTTAACCCTTTAAGCCCCAATATCTACATACAAATTCTCAAGACTGATCTCCACACATATCCTCTAAGAACTAGTTGAGAGAATTTGATAAAAGGTCAAGGGTTGACCTCTTTGTAATCAATTTATGGATTCTCATAGACTTTGCACTTGACAATGTATGGATATCGTTAAGAGAAAATTGATGTTGGTCACTATTGTGAGACTTAAAGGGTTAAAGGATGAAATTGAAAAAATTAGCCTAAATCTTGTATATTTTTAAGTGACCTTTTTAGGGGGCTCATTATAGTGGTTGGAATTTCCATTTCAAAGTTGGCTAGGGGTTTGATACAAAGAAAATAAGTAATTTTCAGCTAATATTCAGTGCCGGTTGGTTTTCTCTATTACTCCGAGAGGATTCCCCTTTTGTACTTCAATTTTCCCTTGGCTTCTCGTCAGAAACCAAGCTAATTTACAATTTCCGATTCGATCCGGAGTGATTTATTATTAATGTTCATTTTATAATTTTTGTATTATATATCTTTCAGCTGCAAAGAGCGTTCAGAAAAAGCAGTTGGCTGTACCCCCATCACTGAGTAAGGACACTACAATTTGTTATGCGTTGGGTTTCCATATTCTGAGGGATGTTCCTTGCACCCTGAGGGAACTAAACCTATATTTTGAAACGTTTAGTGTTGAATAGTTCAAATGCGCTTATGCAAAGAGTTTGGTGAGCATCAACAACAAAGTTGTTTTTATTTTAGGATACTTCTTCAGTGTAATTTAACGTGCTTATTTTTCTTTGTTTAGGGTCCCTCAACCTAAATGTGTGAACGTAGCTATAGATTGTGATAGAGAGATTGAAAGAATACATTCATTGTTCTTAATGAACTTGGAGAAGTTGGATGAATTGCAAAGTAAGTCCTTAGTTAAAGCTTTCAGAATTCAACCTGTTCACATCCAGATATCGCATCGTGTCGAGTTAAGGTTTAGGGTGGAATTACACTGTCGCGTAAAATTTACGTACGCAAGTGACATTTAACCGATGGTGGAAATTCACCCTTAAAACTGAAGGGTGGTGCCTTGGTTCTGCCTTCGTTTTGTTTGTTTTAGGCGCGCAGAATTTGTGGTGGTGAGAGAAAAGCGCTTCTCGTGACCTCTTTTCTTGTGAAAAGGAGAAAGTAACTTGGAGACTGGTTGATGATGTAAAGAAACATCGTATTACCAAAGTTTTTAGCCGAACTGATTCATCCAGTTGCAAATGCCCAGCAGTTAGAGAATGATACATTTTGCCAAAATTTCTTGCAATCGTTTTTACTGAGAAAAAAAAAAATAGTTTGATGTTTATTTGTCACTTTGTAAAATGTGATTGGCTTTGGCACCGAAGCAGGACGCCTAAGCCGTCTCTGTGGGGTACTATGACTTCGGTGATTAAGCAGCGATAATCACTTGTTTTCAATAATCGGTAGCAAGGGTGGCGAAGTGCTCCCACCAGTGTGGCCCAGGCACAAATCCTGGCGGTGACGCCAATTGTGGGTTGAGTTTGTTGTGGGTTCTCTCCTTGCTCTGCGAGGTTTCTTCTTCAGGTACAATGTACTCCGGTTTTCTCCACTCCTCAAAAACCAACATTTTCAAATTAAGGGAAACACAACCAGGTGACCTTAACTTTTTGCAAATAATCTTTACATTTATCTATTCTTTTTCTTCTCAGCGGAATGTGAAAGTCAGTGTGAGAAGTGCACTGTACAAGGAACTCTCCAGGAAATGTGGCAGCAGAGGTTAACGACCATCAACAATATCCAATCACATGTGATCAGTTTAGAACAAGAACATAAACAACACCGTAAAATTACTCATCGACTTACAAGACATGGTAGCAAGTGAGTACCTATGTTCCATAACGATAGTTGGAATTCATTTATTTCAGTGATTGACGAAAAGGAGACTGGGTCCAGTTGACTTTCGCAAAGACTTCTGGGAATTTAACTAGGCCCAATAGCTGACTGGCACGTCTCCAGTAACAATCCCAGAAACAACTGCGGGACGCACTTCGTTTCCAGTTCCCTTCTCGTTTCAAAAATTGCAAATAGCCCACGTTCGATATATGAATATTCTAACATGACTCTGAGGCTGTATGGTCAAAATCGCAACTTTTCAAGACTCCATTGTCTCGCAATTCCCATTAGAGACTTGAAACAAAGAAAACCAAAGCAAATATAGAAAAATGAACAGAAAGCCTCGGAGTCATGTTAGAATTTTCACATATCGAACGTGGGCTATTGGCGACCATGAATGCCTTTGTAAGGTGTCTTTGACTGGAGATAACCCATTTAAAAGAGGATAACGAGTCGGGAGTACAAAAGGTATTGTAGTAATATCGAGAAATCGATGAGGTTCCACTGTAGCATAACGTTTACTTATTTGTTTTGCAGAAAATGTCCATGGGGCCCCACGCAAGAATCTCCAGATCCGTTTAGACGTTTTATTCTGTCGTAACCCGCTCTCTCTCTTTCGTGTATATAAAAGGAGGTATTCTATAGGTGTAAGATTTGTTTATAATACAAAGTAATGTTATTTTTTCAAAGTAGTGTAAGTTATAGGTTTTTGGACACATTAATTCAGGTTAGGGCCTTTTCTGAAAACAGTACGATATGCCACTTTAACTTGTTTTAAACGAAACAGATGGATAAAAGTTTATTTTAACTATGGAGTGTAGGACTACAGTGTTTAAGTAAGTCAAAACTACAGGCATTTTCAAATTCTCCTAATTGTTCCTCAAAGGAACTGTAATAATTTAATTTATTTGCATAATTATGAGGTATTTAATCGTAAAACTAATCCGGGCATTAATCCTTCCTTCATAGCAGATCCTCTATTCAGGTTGCGTGCGACTCTGGTTCAGTGTTGTGTCTGCCATTTTGAAGGTGTTGTAGGGAACTGGGTCGAAATTTTCCCTCTAAAACGGACAGCACATCACGGATCCAGTCTCGTTTGCAACATCAGCCAAAGCTTTAAGGCCAAGTCGTCCAAACTCAAATTCATCTCTTGCCCGATGTTCATAAGACCCTGTTGTCCTACGTGGCTTTGCAGCCATTGCTTCTCCACTTCTTCGGGCGACTTGACCGACCCAGGATGGCGCAAGATACTTCCGCCTTCAGAGTGTACGGCTTCCATTGCAAGGCTGTTTATAATGCTGTTTGTTATTTATTTCAAGGCTGTCTATAGGGCTCTTTGATATGTAATTTTGGCTTTTACTGCGCTAATTTTTAGTTCTAAAGTATTTATGACTTTTTTATGGTGACTGATCGTTCTTTTAATTCGCGTCTTTTTGCTTTTCAGCGGGTGGGCTTATTTTTTTTTTTATAAATGTTAAACAAAACGATAAAACGTCAATAAGCGTCCTATTGCTCTCGGATAGACACAAGTCAGCTTTTAATTCGAGAACGATGCAATTGTAGATAGCATACTGTAGATAGCTTGTTTGTATTTCGGTTCAAAGTGGGTATTATTTTAAATTAAGGGAAATATGCACAGTTAAATATAATAATATTTTATGATATTGACTACTTGCTATTATTTTCAGAGTTCTACGTTGAAGTTGTTCATTATAGGCTAAAATATTGCAGCATATTTTTGAGGTGTCTATTTTGCTTTTTTTGTAGATTATGTCCTCTTGATAAAGAACGCGTATTGCATACAGTTTTTAAAATATAGATATTGTCTTTCATAAATGGCTGGTCCGTTAAGTAAGATCCAATTCTGATAAAGTAACTGTTTGTTTTATGCCCCGACCGCAGGTGTCCGATTTTATTCGAAAACGGAATTTTTTTCCTCACGAGTGTTCTTTCGTCCACACGTATCCGGTGAGAACGATAACTGAAAACTCAACTTTTAAATACGCTCTCCAGAGTCAAAATCTTTGAAGTCGTCGTTTTCCTGTCCTCGTGTGGGTGGATGAAAACGGAGATTCTATAAAAACGATGCCTTAACAGTATCTGATGTCAGCGCAGACAGAATTGTTTCACTGCGCATGCCTTGGCCCTTTTTGTCAGGCTAACAGTTAAGTCAAATTTTTCTTTCAGGTTAAACGTACAAGTTATTATGTCAGAAAGCGACTTATCAACAGCGGTCTTAAAGAATCCAAGCGCTTAACGATTGAGCAGAGACCTCGACTTTCTGTGCGGGGAAACGTTCCCAGACAGAAACGAAAATATTCGTTTCCGAATAAAAACTGCTACTTGTGGAAGGGGTCTTACGTGGGAGTAAATACCACTTTTCATGTTAGTGTACCATTTATTCTGTCAACTAGTTTGACGCCGAGCCATATCGATTTTAAGAGCACTTCAAGCAATTTTTAGGTGAGTGTAGAAAGTAACACAGTCGCTTTTTAATTAAGGCGATGCATGATTGGTCAAAAAATTCCACGTGCCTTTCTCAACCAATCAGGAGCCGGACCAAGTTTGTTGCATGCCTTTTTCCCGCGCTTTGTTTTTAAATTTAGGCGATGCATGATTGGTTAAAAATCTCACGTACCTTTCTCAACCAATGAAGAGTTAGACTAAGTCTCTTACTTGAGTCGTTTGGGTAGTGTCAGTCCGTTGTGATTGGTCGAAGTGGTTACTAATACACTCAAGTGAAAACTGCGTTATGGTTATGTTGTAGATTTACTTGTATTTATTGTGGTCAGCTGGTCAGACCAGAAGCAGAGGTTATTCTATTTAATTACATGATGTAATTTTGTGCTGTTCATTTAATGACAGGGAAGTGAAATCTTCAAATACAAGTAGAATTTTACAGTGAAACGGTCTCGGTGCTATTTTTTTAGTGTCTTCCCCAGCGATCACTAAACTTACCCCCCAGGTTTTTGTGTTGCTCTTTATTACAAAAATTTCAATGACATTATCTCTGAGCTTACTAAAAGAATGGGAAAAAAATCTCCATTTTTCGTGTAAGATTAGGTGAATGTTGCCCTGCATTATGGGACTTTTTTGGGGAGGCCTATCACCTTTTTTATGGTCTGTTACCTGCCTTCTCCTCAGGCGCTTCGTATTTCGCCTAGAGTCGAGCGCGAAACGCGAGTGACTGGTAACGAAGCGCAATCGACCATGGGAAGGAAGAAGAAGAGACGCGAAGCGCCATTTCGCCCTTTTTCTCCTTCCCATCTTCCTTTGCGTGCAAATTTTTATCCAGAGAGAGAGACGTTTTGGTACGAGGCAGGGCTGTTGCAGAGCTGCGGGGGAAAATGGCCCTAAATTTGCCCCCGAAACAGTCCAAAGGGCGATTTTCATTACATTTCTTTTAAGAGTCTGAATGTTGGTAAAATATTACGGAGAAGTTCCAAGATTAGGGCTTTTAAAGAGTTGCCTTTGAACATTTCACACAAATCGACGAGGTCCCTTTCAAGCTTATTATTCATTTGTTTAAATTTCCACACTTTGGTACTTCTATGAAAACGAGGATTTGCTTTGCCAACCCGACTTAACGTTCTTTTGAAAGATTGTGAACGTGTGAATTTTTGGTTAGGTTTAAAGGACGGATGCCATAACAAACGAGTCGCATTTTCCCTTTTTCGACCTGTATTCAAAAATTTCATTATTTTGTAATGAAGAAGGTACATTGTAGACTGTGAAACAGTCCGTGTTTTTGCGCATTCAAGTACGCGCGAGCAGTCAAACAAAGGTCTGGATCGAGACTGAAAACGGAAAGAGGGACTGGGGAGAGACGTTAAAACTTTTTTTCTCTCGCCTCACACGCCCTTTGAGACTCTTACACTTAACCGATTTTGAGAAATAAACCGACTGTCTTGCAGTGCATAAAAGACGCAACGTGTTGGTGGAAATGACGTCACGCATTATCCAGCACGGCAGTTCAAGGAGGAGAGTAATCTTTGTCAGAATGGGATGACCGCGTGCTTTTTTGGGGAAAAGCTCTAGAAAATTACTCCTGCATGTTCAAGAAACATTTCAGAAACCAAATACCCTGGGTACCACCAGGTTTTTACTCGCGTGCGACGAGGAGCTTCGTGACCGTCGGCTGCATGCCGACACGTCCTCGGCCGAGACACGAGCGGCGAAGCAGGTCACTTTTTAAGACTCAACCGAAAGCGGAAACCGCGCATGAAAGGCCTCTGGCACCCAGGGTAGAAACCAAAGGTCACTTTCAAGGAATGCCAAACAGCTATCATCCTGAAGACAAAATGTCGTTTAATTTGAGAGTTTGATGAAATCACAGACAATTAATATAAGTAAGGATAAAAGAAGACATAAATACATGTACAGTAGTTTCACATGAGCTTAACGCATCTTCAAATTGAAGTAAAATTATTTCTTCTTACCGAAGAAGGAATCAAATCACGGTTCTCCCAAACGCCCGCATTTTTTTCGGAAGCACAAGCGTGCGGCCGCTGAACACAGTTTTAATTCTTGTATTCAGCGGCCATCCCGGGGAAAAAAATACGTTCCGCTTAGCAGAGGATCTCCTTACTTGTTAGCTCATTCAAAACTAGGTTTCCAAAATGAAACAAAAGGAGTAAGTTCATCTTGTTGCACGTAAAAACGTATAGCAGCATACATTGCTATGACTTCAGTCAGAGAATATTAGGCTTGTCCCAAAGAAAAGTCGGTCGCTCCGAAAGGCCACCAGTCAAAATGACGTTTTGGGGAAAAAAAATCAGAGCTACTTGGTAGCTACTTTTGCGACAGAGTTATAAAGGTAAGTTTTTACAAATACATACTTAAGCGTTCGCCACTACGACTAAGATAAAAATCTTAAAAGTGCCGAGACGCGCTAATACGTTAAAATCTACCGTAAACGCGCGAACTAGTGTTTGGTTAAATTACTGAAGCAAGAAGAGGGGCGCTCATTGGGTTATGTAAACTTCAGTCATGTGATATGACATTCAATTGTTTCAAGGGTGGCCCTACAATAACTGTTACATCAAAATGGGGCAGACTTTAGCACAAATTTGAGTGCGTGGTAATTCACTTAGCTTAGTAACGCGGTATAACGTGCATTCAGTAACAAAGTTTGTTCATTCTTGGGGTCGAAGGTAATTATTAGAGGAGGAGCGCTCATTTTGCAGTTTTTATGATCTGGGCGCTTATTAGAGCAGAAAGGGGTTTAATGTCTTGTCCAGTCTTCAGCTGTTATTGTCCTCTTCAGTTTCATGTTCTCTTGCCTCTCCGTTTGTTCCATTCACACTTGCCGCGAGTTCCTTTTCTGTAGAGTGACCGTTATAGAGGCCTGGACCGGGTTCTTTAATGTCATAGTCGTCAAAGCGTAGTCTCTTCTGTGGCACCTTGGTCTGACTGTGCACCGCTGCTCGAAGGGACGCATTGATTCTCGACAGGCTTCCGCGGTCTCCAGACTAGAAAATACAAAAACATCAGTTAGTTTACTTAGCCCCAAGTATTAAAGAACTGCAGGAATTTCGGTGCTTTTTCTTGATGCAACACCAATCCTTTCGGAAAGGGTAACGTGAGAACTTTGTCACCAGTACTTTTTTGACAGTAAACGAACTACAGCAGGATACAACATGCTACATGAGCCAACACAGTTTGCCAGTAATGGTTGCGATCCCGTTCCGTTGTATGCTAGACAGGTCGGACATCACTTAACTCAACTAACAGTTTACTACAAGAGCCTTGCATTACACTATTGATATTTCAAGCTTAACTTACCCCAGGTGAATCCCCAAAGCTGTATAATGATCTAATAAAGAAACACACAAAAAATGAATAATTTTTGGGTATGACAATGTATGCTAATGAATTTGAACCAAAGGGAAAACAAACATTAACTGAATTATTTGAAGGAAGATCATCGCAGTTATATACGCAACTTACGCAGTTGCGAAAAAAAATCCTGAAAAAAATTTTTTTTCAGGCTTTCTTTTCGCAACTACATAAGTTGCGTATATAACTGCGATGATCTTCCTTCAATTAATTCTTCACTCTGCAGTTCACATACACGATTTTCATATACTCATAATTTCAAAAATAACTGAAATAAAAAAAAAATTAACTGCAACATATACATCTGAGGCCCCGTTTATGGAGAAAACTTGTTACGCGTAAAGGGGCACTCGCCTACCCGGGGTACCCCAAGCAAGCCAGCTTTTCCTGCATTTCCCGAGCAAAGCAACAAAACGTTGGCTCGGCCAGAACGCCTTGCCGCGTCACCCTTTCTTGATGGTTGGGTCGCAATCCTTGCCAGGCCAACTATATTTCGAGAAAAGGTTGTCGGAAAAAGTGCACGCGACAATCCCGAAAAGTATTGTGGGTGGTTTTGAGTTCACTATTCTTCAAAGAAATTTGAAACAATGGTATACGAGAGGCCATGGAAATATGTTTGCGAGTGCTAAAGGAAAGCAACAACAGTAGGTTTGACAGCTAGTGTCAGGAAAAGTGTATTGATCATATCGCATATCACCTTCCGGGATTGTCGAGTGCACATTTTATCCGACAACTTTTCTCGAAATAGCTGTAAACACTGGCTCGCCCAGCCGCACTAACTCTGTCAACGCGAGACAATCAGAGCATGCGTGAGAGCTGCTATCAGCTCTTGGCTCGGGCAAAGGGTCAACTTTTTTCTCATATAAACGCTCGTTAAGGTTGAAGAGGCTGGTAGGGTGACTCTCTGCTGGTGAGTGTTTTATAATACTCTTGAAAGTATAACCAGTCCACCACATTTACAAAGCTTTTAAAATATTCTCTGCTCGCAAATAGCTAAGCTAGTCAAGGTACTCATTTACTAGGTTTGTATTCAATTACTGTGAGGTGAAGTACATTACAAGCGGCCCTTTGAAGTGTTAAGAACACCTGGCACAGCCCCTCGCACTCAGACATCAAAGGGTAGCGTTCTAAATACCCTCACTGGCTCAGAAAGAGTAGGGTGGGTTACGTTTAGATTATTAAAAGCCGGTGAGAGGACTCTAAAACCTCTTGACTAAAGCAACCTTTTGTCACAGTAAGGGAAGAAAAGGATACTCCGGCATTAAAGTCTGTAAAACAATAAATTCAACAACGTCAAAGCCACCAGTCTCTCACCTTGATCTGGGTGTCAAAGTATTGCTTGGTGAGTTTCTCAAAGGAGACAAGTAAAAATTTTTCTTTCCAGGAATCCTTAAATAGAAAAAAAAAACAACAATTGAAAGTGCAACTTTGAGAAGAGAAATGTTTGAAGTAATGCAGTTAGGAAACTGTACCAAAAAAATGCAAACAACTCATGCGGAAAGAACCAAGAACAAGGAAGTGACGGACAAGAAAAAGGAAGGACGAGGATTCTTACTACTAAGTTACATCAAAGGTCATCACAGAATGTACTAGAAAGAAAGGCAATGACTCTGGCGTCCAGTGGAGTGGTTTAGCATTACAACTGTTTTCAAAAAAACTAACCTCAAGGAGCTCTTGGGAGCAGGAGAAACTGGAGGAACCTAGAAAGAAAGCGCTACCTTTAATAAATACATTCAATCATCCATGTGAAAATTTGTGATCTCGATTGCTCGGTGGCAGCCAACAATTCCCAACCCTTAAATGAACCATACTGTCAATTCAATAATAACTTAGTTACATTAAGGAAGTTCCATGGTAACAAATCGCATGAAAGAGAAAATACCATAATCTGGGGCTTATATCCTAGGGGGTTTATAAACGAAGGGGCTTATATCCGAGGGGGATTATAAATGGAGGGGCTTAGATCCGAGGGGGCTTATAACTAGAATAGAAAAGGCCCTTAGAAACAAGCTATAACAGTGGTGATCAAAATATGTTTTGCATCTGCTGGTTTTTAAGCTTCAAAAATTCATAATGAATCAAATTCATTCCAATACAAGCTAGAGGAGTGGGGGTGGGGGTTGGGGGGCTCATGTGTTTTTCTGTTTAGAGGCAGTTTACAGTATGCCAGCTGCTGACCTTATTTGGCGCAAATTGAAGGATAGTCGACTTCATGGTCACCATGTAGACGTTGTTGTAGAATCCTATGATGGACTCTTGCTCCTTCTCAGGCGCACTTATGTATACCTTAGTGAGTAGATGAACAGCAGAGCATAACGTTACTTTTCAGGCGTTTCACACAAACCAAAGATTACACACAGGATCTAGAGGGGTGTTCCAAGGATCCGCGATTTGACCAAAATTACAGTGCGGGAGTCGGGGAAACGTTGACGGGATAGGGGATTTGACTGATTTGCCAAAATTTGGGAATGAATCTAAGATTGGGAAAGAATATGATATTCGGAACAGCAGGATGAAGGCAGTTCAGTTGCAGAATTCTCGTGAAAAAGGAGCGGGAATGCGCGCGAGGCCAGGACCCAACTTTCCAGACCCTATACAGAGCAAAGGTTGATCTCACCAGAATGCAATGTCTCTTTCCAGGAAAACAATTAACAATTATCATTCGAAGCAAATTTTTCTTTCTTTTCATTGGCCGAGAGCCCACCACGTGACCTGCAAATAACTGCCTACAAATAATGGTCTGCTCATGTGCAATTACCAAATATAACGCTTTTTTCGATAAGCATACTACCTTTAGGAGTCCCTAAATGACTTAATACTAGATAATCAACTTACTTGTGGAGATGCAAAAGGAAGTCTTCTGTACGCGGTGACAATCTGTTTAAACTGGATTTCTTTACCAGTTACCTTTGAGATGGCGTAGACTGCACACAGTATCATCTGTAAAGGATAGACACCAAGTTGAATTTTTTCTACTTGGACTTTACACATCATGCGTACATATCAGGAGTATGGCCCGAAGCGTATCTCAGAAGAAAAAAAAAAGGTTTTAAAGGCTATGTTCACACTATCAGGCCGGATAGCTTTTTTGACAGCACAAAAACCATACCGCATGGGGCTTGTGTTTACACATAAGGACAGTGATTTCGGCGCGATTTCTGTAACGGAGTGAAGCTGCTCCGCGCCGATCACATATCGTTAGGTGTTCGTACCATACTGGATAGCTTTCCGTGCGGTAAAGTGGGAACATACCTTAAGTGTACCAAACGTACCTGGTCCAAATGCCGATCTTTCATCAACTGCCAGTGTAATCTTAATGACTGTTCCAAGCACGTCCACATGTGACTTTGCTGGAAAACGGGAGGATTTTTTATACACAAGATATTTTGATAATCCAGAAACACTTCTGCAGTACGGCATAATATTTCAAAGTGCTTCTTTGGTTTTGGTACTGTATCAAAGAAAAGACTTGCGATCCGTAACAACTGAACGTGATACGTACCATACAAACATCACAAACAATAAAATATTTTATTAAGGATTGCTCTACTGCACTTACCAATATGTCATCTATATCAAGTTCATTGCAAAGTGACTGCAAACGTTTATAGGCCAACTGGTTTACTGCAAAATTAGAGAAAATAAACAACAGATTGATAGGCACACTGAAGAAAACATTTGTGTCAAAGAAGCTATTATCTGTTACAGATAAATTTGATTTCAGGTTAATTTTGTTTTAACCTAGGTCGATTTCTGATTCCCTTTATCTCCTTGTCCCAGAAGACAAAGAAAAGTTAAAATCAACCAAGGTTAAAAAATTTTAACCTGACATCAAATCTGAACTGTAACATATCCACTCTCTTTGCTTTTCATTAACGGAATAGATCTTTCCTACCTTTTCTTAAAAAGAGATTTAATGGCTGAGATTTTTTCTGCTGCTGACCAGAACGTCTGCAAACAAAGCACAGAATGTAAATGCAGAAGAAAATATTTACTTTTACATCTGTAACATGTGAGTGAATGTTAGGCTGAAGTTGACTAAGCAAACTTTCCTGCTTTCTCCAGGTTAATCATGATGTTTTGTAAAAAGCTCAACATATGCTAACTTAACTAGTTTTAATAAAAATAAATGTAACAGAATGTTTAGAAACTATTTTTTTCTTTTCTTGAGTGGTTTCGGATTCAATAAAAAAAAGAAAAAAACTTTACTACAATGCAGTCTACGTACATTTAGCATACAAATTGTAATGAATGATTTTAGCATAGTTTATAGATGCTTGTAACTTGAGGTAATTATTATTCCTTTGTAATTATCTCAGAGTGGCCCCTTTGGAAGAGGTAATAAAGTTATCTTGTATTGTATTGTACATAGTCGTACTCTGTACTTGCCATCAAAAGACAAGGCGTGCAGTGTACGACTATAGAATGGACTTGTAATGGCATAATAGCCACACACGTTTGTATTCTCTGGATTTTCTGGGTGGAACTAAAATGTTATGAATGGTCTGGCAGTCTCACATATGTAATACTGAACAGCAAAGTAGCTTGCCCTCCCCTCCCTGATACTTACACTGATGCAGGGTCAACATGGGGGGCAATAGCCATCATCGTTGTCAAAAGTGGTGAATTCTGAAATGAGAATAAATAACAAAAATGTAAAGTTAATGGAGGAAGTAATGTTCTGTAAAAAAAAGTTTAACGTGTAGTGATTTGGTTACAAATAGTTATGGTGAGTCCTGGGATTTATCTTGTGAAAAATTACGAGTCTCTGTCCATATTCAGTGAGTCCCAGTTAATCGTACTAATCTGAAAGATTCCTGCGTAATCATGCTGTAGCGCACGATGCACGCTCTTAGCGAGGAATTTGATGCCACCGAACTTCAGCGAGCGCGTGCTTCTTTGGAAACGATAGATCTTCGCGCTCTCGAGTTCGGCCCCGATTAATTATGAAGTGCGTCTACTACGAGTGAGCGAGTGACTCATTTGCATATCCCTGCCCCTGCAATAACTCGTGGTACGCTCGCGCGTACCCACGAGTTAAAAAATACAAGGAGTCCTAAATTGAAAATGCTTGAGCCTTTATGTAACCAGACAGTTAATCTGGAGAAAGACGCCAAAACTCTTCATTATTGACCTCATGCCCAAACCGCACTATAATAGTTTCCTGACAATATCAGATGCACGATACCTACCACTTTCCAAGCCAAAGACTCTAACACTTGCTCCTCAATGCTATTCAAATGCTGAAAGGTAACAGATTACTATGCTGAGGTTAAAAGCAATTGCCAAATTTATAAATGCTGTATGATGACTGACTTTTTATTGATCCCCAACAGATGCTTGGTGTTTCCAGTTAGCTGAAGGCTTGTCTTCATGTGGTATTTTAACGGTAAGCAAAAGAGGGTATTGTTGAAAAAAAAAATCCATTTTTGCTGTTACATATCTTATAAGGTTTAAAGTTTTATCAAGTGCCTGACAAGAAATTCAGAAAACTCACATCTAGTCTACATTGACACATAAAATCCTTTTTCCTGTGTAAAAGATCTGGACTTCCAAAAATATATTCCTGGTGTCTTGTTCTTAAGGACACCTCGGGTGTAACTGTAAGTATCGCATACATCACAGTACCATGACATCAAGATTAGTAACACCGCTTAATTCTGTCAAAGCATACATCACACTTTCTCTTCCTACCTTAATTAATTTACTGCCAAGATGTGGCTCGTGAAGAATAAAACTTTCGGTGACTTTGAAAAAATCAAAGGCCTGAAAACAAAATAAAAAAATTTGTTTCTTTGTACTGTTAACACTCTTTAATAGGATAACACTGGAAAAGACACTTTTGGCTAAATGTTTGTCTTTATGTGGAATCTGCGTTATAAATTTGCGTTTAAAAATGGATTGGGCAAGCCTTAAAGCTGGAAGGAAATTTACCGTTTTTGCTTTGTTTTACCTTGTATTTGAGGGCAATTTCCAAGTACAAGCCCCCGGGGGGCTTATATTTGGAGGGGCGATTTAAAGGAGGGTTTTTTGCGTTACGAGTTTGGGGGGCTTATATTTGGAGGGGCTCATTTTCAGAATTTTACGGTATCATTGCTAAATTGAACAGGGATGCACTACGTTGTGCAAGGGTCAAAAAAGCCTTTAATATTAGCTTGCCAAAAGGTCATTATAGGGATAAAAATGTACAAGTGTACCCCTTTCAAACCACAGTTTGTACCTTAAGCTCCAAGACATTGAGGATCCAAGGAAATTTAATGGCTGCAGCTGAAAATGAACAAACAATACGGTTATCAGACTTAACAATAATTTGTGAAGAGAAAGAAAGAAAGCCACTACGGCATTTTAGTCTTCGCCAACTCTTATTTGATATGGGCGCAAGGTTGGCGCAGTGGTGAGAGTACTCACCTCCCACCAATTAGGCGCTGGGTTTGACTCCTGGTGTCGATAACATAATGTGGGTTGAGTTGGTTGCTGGTTCTCTCTCTTGCTCTGAGAGATTTTTCTCTTGGCACTCCAGTTTTTCCCTCTCCAGGGGTCATACGGATTTTTGGATCCAAAATTCAAGACGTTTTCCACACTTTTTTCCAAAATAATAATCTATTTATCCAGACTCAGGGTTACCTAATAGGGGATCAATACCTTGCGAACAACTCAAACAGAGCCTGCTTTTGCCTTTTTCTTTACTGAGTATGCTAAAACAGAGCAAGCGAAAGAACAGTGTTCTCCCTAAATTTCAGCTCAGCAGGTAAGGGACCATTCATGGCCGGTAAGGCAATAAATATGTGCCAGAGGTGCAATTTCCTGAGGGGAGGGGGATAGTGGAGCGAGGGCCATGGCTTCGACCTCGCTATGAAATTTCCCTCATTTTAAGACCTATTTTACGCAAATCAGTCATTGTTATCTTTAGACAACAATTTAGAACATTTGATTCCAATAATTTTGCTCTGTCTTCAATGCTTCAATGGCAGATCGCTTCGTTTCCCGAAGATACTCATTAAAAAACCAACTTGGTGATCCAATGATAAAACAATATTATTGAACTCAGTTATCGCAAAATATCGTAATTTGTCAGTGTCTCTCGCAGATCAATAACAATTATTGATCTGCCAGATACTGACAAATCATTATTTGCCTCAGCTCGCCACTGACAAATCATGATATTTTGCATGACTTTGTCCAATAATTGTTAATTAATTTTGCAGACTCAGATGTTAGAGCCACCTTAAAGGACTTCATCTTTCACTCCTGGAGTAAAAGGGTAACACAAGAAAGAATCCACCCCTGCTTTCAATCCCTTTATTTTTTTAGTGTTTAACAGAAAGTGACTGCCAAATGATCATCAGAAACTAACAAAAACAGTAACATAACAAAATCAAGGTTCATAACAACCAGATTTTCAAAATGTTAGACATGATTCACATACATGGAAGTCCTTTGTCAGCCATAAGCACCTCCAGTGAGCAAGCCATAAGTGAAATGTGAAATGATGCACTATTCAGCAAGGCACTGAAATGACATTACACAAAAGAAATTTTAACAAAGGAAAGATAACAATACTTAACACCTACTGGTATTGCATGTGATTTTTAACTAGAAATTACCTGAAATCACTGCAAGACAACCTTTTTTCTTCCTGTTGAATAAACAAAATAGACTTGTGTTGGCATACATGAAAACTTGGCTTCGTACACAACTTTATTGTATATTACTGTACGTCCTCTATTCAGCCCCCAGGAGCTTATTTATTTCAAACCCATTTGAGGGGATTAGCTTAATAGAGACAGGGGGCTTATTTAATTTAGAAAAAACGATAGTATCAGTTCTTCATAAAAACTAGAATACAAAGTGGAAAAGCTCAAGTATGACAAATTGGAGGTCATGCAGCCAAGGATCAAAAACAAATCTAAACTTCCAGTTGGTGAATAAACCATCCCGGATAAGTCCACACAAAGCTTTACAGTTGTGATTGATTAATACAGTCTATCATTTAATCGTGAAGAATAATGGGTGGGGAGGAGTGGCTTAAAAGAGAGCGGTGGGGGCTTATGAACTTTCTTCCCATGAAAGGGGGGGGGGGGGGGGGGGGGGGGGGCTAAATAGAGCATTTACCATATGGTAGAAAATGATAATTTAAAAATTAAATAATAAACAAATAAATCATAACGTAAGTATTAATAACACAATGCAAGAGCACAGTGAATAGCAGTAACTTACTGCCAGCAGCATGGCTTCCATAACTCTATAATATAGTTTCTTTGCTTGAATAAATATCTGCAGTAATCACAATAATGAACATTAATGAATTACTATTCCTTGAGAACAAGAACAAAGACAGGCAACAAGTCAAGTTTCAAGGAGTCATCTATATTATCTTACTTGAAGCAGTCCAAGTGTGGTAAATGTTTTATTTAAAGAACACAAACAAACAAACAAATAAAAACAACAACAAGAAACAAGAAACTGTGACATATCTTCCTGACACCCAGAATAAGTATTTATTTGCTTTTGTACCCAGGCTTCTAAGCAATAAAGACTGCTATATTCTAATATATTATAAATCTAACACTATGGAAAACTAATTCACAGCAAGTTTATTGAAAATGCATACCTGATTTGAAATATTACTATTTTCTTCATTAACAGCTTCAGTGAAGCCTTTCATAAAATTCTCTTCAACTTCTGAAAAAGGGTAAAAAACATTTATCTAAAAGTGTATGTGCATGGCTAAATTCAATTCATGCAAACTTAAACTTGGGCAATGCCATCTGCAGTTTTGCTCCAATCTATCAAGTAGACTGTAAGATTAACCAAAAGGACGGCATGTGCATGCAGGAATGAACAAGTTGGGGAGTTCTGACCCTTTTTGGCTTATATTTAAGTGATCTTTCAAAATCAGATTTGTGATTAACACAATCCCACTTGGTATTAATATTTTTGTAAGAAAAAAAAAAAATGTAAGTTTGGCTAATAGGACTTGAATGGTTATGTTCAGTCTAATACTATCATTTGATGACTGAGTGGTGCCTCGTTCCAGAGTAGACCTGGATATCTCTCTCAGGTGCTGTAAGGTATCAGACTTTACCTACCACAAGCCTGCCCAAGCTCATATCTGGGGCATTAAGTTGACAAAGTAATGAAGAAGTCCTCCTTACCTCTCAAACAAGACTGAATTAAAGTTTTAGGATCTCTTTTACAGCACTGCAAAAACAAACGAACAAACAAACAAAAACAATATAAGTAAATATACTGACATGTCAGCCATTAGAAAGGACCAATAACATACTCTACCTAAATAATTATTTTTAAGAAACAATGGAAGACCAAGAAACGAGAAATGAGCTCCTGAAATCTATGATTGGACAAGGACCAAACCTTTGGGGTTCAGCTGTCTTGAGTGGTTGAGACCATGCTATCAGAACTTGATCTTGCCTTTTCTAATGGTGTCACATTTTTTGTATGTGTCAATAAAAATAGTACAAGCTGCAAATTTCTCAACCAAATCCTAAACAAGAAAATTGGACCTTTGAAGCTGAGAAGTAACTTAAAGATATGCTTTAAAAAGAAACTTTAAGGATCTAAGACCCTCAAGAGTCCCTGTTTTCTAGTGTTAATACTTACATTCCAAAATCTTAACAGCTCTTGACTTGGTGTATCACTTCAGAATAGAAAGAGAACAAGGTTAATATCAAAATTATATTACAGTAATATACATTTCGCTTACTTAGGGTACACGTATATTTATGACATTTCCATAAAAATAATGCAACTTATAAGACTTTTTCAGTACCTAGACACCTCAAGAACATCTCGCAGATGAATGTCCACTGACAGGTGTACTCTAAAGACAATGTTAAAAGATTATAAAGTTAAACATCAAAAGGGTAACTATGTGTATCTTCATTCTTTTCATGACAATAACCAAATGAAGACACGAACATTTTCGGATTTATTCAATATAGTAAAATACTACAGTTGACAATATTAAAAGTCTTGGGAGTTTACATGTGCCAACTTTAGCCATCTTCCCAAGCTACCTTTTTAAAAAGAACCTTTGTAACTCAGGACTTCTTTTATATAAATAGGCCATTTTACAGTTGTGTGCTTAGTGCCCTGGCCTTTGAATAGACGCGAGGCTGGCGGTGACCTTGTTTTGTTACAAACGTGCCTGCTTTTCAAGTGCAAATCGTGGTATTCTCATGCTAACAAGCCCGTGAACATGATCATTCACATATGAAAAACAAGAAGGTTTGTAACAAAACAAGGTCACCGCCAGCCTCGCGTCTATTCAAAGGCTAGGGCACTGAGCATACAACTGTAGAATGGCCTATTAATGATGTGCTGGTGAATAAAATTAATATTATTATGTTATGAGCATTAAGAATTTCTGTACCTTGCTTCTAAGACTTCTGTTGTTGTCAAAACATGAGGCTCGTGCACAAAAGCACTGGAAGAACCTCCATTGAAGTTGCATGTAGCAAAGCTAAATGTTATGAAGGAAGGAAATGACAACAATTATTATTATAAATTGTTTCAATAAATAACTACATGTACATAAAAAAACAGATTTGAGAGAGTACACCAACTTTCTAATTTGGAAGAAGGAGCATTCTAACACTAGGAAGCTCAGAAAAAATTACGCGCTCCAGGTGAAACT
Organism: Porites lutea; assembly: GCF_958299795.1. Taxonomy (NCBI): domain Eukaryota; kingdom Metazoa; phylum Cnidaria; class Anthozoa; order Scleractinia; family Poritidae; genus Porites; species Porites lutea. Next base: position 4,715,225 of record NC_133210.1, read on the forward strand.
GAACTTACGACCCTCCAACTTCTTGTCTGGATGCTCTAACCACTTAAGCTACTGGAGGCTCTATGGTGAGCAGGGTCGAAATTTAATTATAACCAGTCTGACAAACTTATTAGTACTAGTACAGTAAGGATAATAATTATCACCTTTCCTCTTCACTGAAAGGAATCCACAGGTAGCCACTTGCATCAAAGAAATCTCTCTCATCAACATCTCCACATTTGTCACAAATTTCATTGTACATGGTATTTAAATCATCCACCTACAGACAATAGACAAAACTTCTTTCCATGTGGTTGGACAGTTATACAGTTATAATTGCAAAGTTTATCTATGATGTGGAACACAAAAGTAATAATTCACTGCTGTAAAATTATTACACAGCAGTGAATGTCTCCTAAGCCAATGACAACCACTGGATCAACTCTAAGCAATGTGCATTAGAGACGTAGACATGTCTGTTGTATAGTATATTATACAGTATAATGTTACAGAAGTCCAGTGAGATATGACATAAACAAACTAATCCCTCAGGGGGGCCTTTGAGAGGCACGTGATTCCAAGGATCAGTCTAAACTGGGCTTTCTAAGCTTTTTTGTAATTCACAATAATAATTATTATCTTTGGCCAAAACTTCACTGTAACTGAGCTCTGGAACCTCTCTTTAGTGTTAATGCACAATTTCCTCGACAGTTTGAAAAAGTCATTTCATATTGCAGACTCATGACAGCTACGTAATTTTTTCTCAGTCACTTTCAGAAAGCGACATGCAAAAACTAAATCATTCTTTTCAAGAGGGGATGGGGTAGTGGCCATGATGCTCATAAAAACGACATTTTTTTGTAATGTTTTTATCCTTTTATTAACAATCTAGCCAGGAACCCCAAAGTTAAACTCCAAATGTCAATCACTTACATTCAGCAGGTCTCTTTTGCAACCCTACAGTAAAGGAAAACAAAATTAATAAAGGGTAGATGAGTCAGTACTTTAATAATGAAGTGATTGCCATTAATAGAAAGATCAGCTATGCACAGCAAATTTTGAGATCCACATAATTTATGCATAGGATAAGTATAAAAAATTAAAATTTTGTTTTTTGCATTGAAACTTGAAAGAGGTAGGCTCAATAATAATCCATCGTTCTTACCTCACTGTCCAGAAATGGTTGGAAATATTGTGCATGGACTGAATTAACCTAACAACCACAAGAGTAATAAGCATAATTATAGATTTTAAGGAAAAAAGGAAAATAAAGGGGTAAGTCTTGAAGATTTAAAAATGTAAAAGAAAGAGAAATACTCAACATGGTCAAGGCTTTAAGGATGCCTTTAATAAATGGCAAGAATTCATGTTTTTGGCTCACAAAGACTATACTGTAGATAACAAACATGTTTATAGAGGGTATTCCCATGCTAAGGATGAGAAAATGATCACAAAAACAAACAGAAACTAACTCAAATTGTGGTTCAAAGTTTAACTTTATATGACTTACCGAGGTGTAAGGCACACTAGACTGTTGACAGAGATAAGGAAGAATTCCTCTTTCCTACAATGTAAAAAAATGCAATATAACATAAACAGGACCAGGATTAGTATTCTCTAATGATGACAGTACTGAAGGGTACTCTGTGTTGTTTCTCACTAACATTATGTAACTTAAAAATTAAGATAAAAGTCTTTAAAACTTACCAATGAAATATTTGTCTCTTGAAGATCTGTAAGTAAAAAGGCAACATCATAAGTTCCAGATTTTGCCTTAAGGAAATTGTTATAAACAACCTTTGTTATGGAGGTGACTAGTCGTCTCGCAATAACTGACAACCTGTTAAAACTGTAATACTGTCAGGCACCTCGACACGTGGGATTAGTTGGGAAAAAAACAAACAAAAAAATAGACTGCAAAACAGTCGTTTTTTTTTTTCTCAAAATCAGTAAAGAAATCGGTAAAGTGTGGTGTAAGAGTCTTCCGCACGAGCCTCACACACCCGTAGCGTCTCTCCCAAGTCTCTCTCCCCAGTCTTGCTCTCTGTTTTCAGCATCGTTCCACACCTTTTGTTTGATTGCTGGCGGGTACTTGAAATATGCAAAAATACGGACTGTTTTGCAGTCTACAAAAAAATTAACAATGAAACCTACTCATAAAACAATAGAGCCACAACACATTGGGGTCCAGCAAAATAGGAAGTTCTAAAGAGGTGCGAGGGTACTAAATACTGTGTCAGACAGACATTTAACATCCACTGCCAACAATAATGTGAAGGGTCCCCCCTCACCCCCCCTTGGTAGAAAGAGAACATAGCAGTACATTATTAGGTAATCCCTTGTATTTCTGCAGTTCAATTCTAAATACTACTTCACTTATTGTAGCTCTCAATATTTTTTGGATGAGGACCAAGTTCCAGTTCTTTTCTGTTTTAGCACTTATTTCACTTACTGCTAGTTTGCTACAGTGTACGAGAGCTGATCATCTGCATACAAGTGCAAAACAAAAACAAAGAAACAAAAATCTTGAACATAGGTTTTGCATGCCTACTGCAAACGTCACTCTGGAAATTGGGTTACTCATTAACACACTGGCCTGGGTTACTATGGTAACATCTTTGCTTCTCACCTGTGGGGTGCTGACTGGAAGGTAGAAGTCGTTGGTGCACGTAATCCACACAGCACAACAATAGGTAAAAAGCTGTCATCAAATCTCCCACCTGATGCATTTGCCAGCCTGTTCAGGAAAATAATAATAATCAACACTTTAACCTTACAGCAGTACCTCATAGACTTGAACTTGGATTCTTGAACTGCTTCCTGCTAAGAGGCTTACCCCACGGTGATTCTATATTCTGTTCCTTGCTATTACATTTATAGTTATAATAATAATGAATTTTACCTTATTAATTATTAATAATCTATAGAATATTTTGAACTTCAACGCTAACCCATTAATCTCAACCTTTATTTGCTTTCCTCAGGAGCTTCAGTTAGGAGAGTTCTACTGACTAATGTAAGTTGAGGAAAGTTTGATTCAATGCACAAAATAAAGTTTTTTCCTAATTTTTTTTGACAACAAATTGAATAAAATATTACCTTTGCAGACAAGAAACAAGAGCCAGCAAGCCTTGAAGAATGCATCCTTTGAACTCTCACTGTAACAAAAATAACGGGCTTTGAAGTTATGCACTCCTGTATAACTGTAAGGTTTGTCCAAATATAATCTGAGCCAGAAGTCATGAAAACAATGCATGAACATGCATTAATTAACATATAGCCTTCACTGACCAGAGTTCATAAATTACAAACTGTAAATTAACCTGAGTGCTCTTATACCTTTTGCTGAATGACTGATCATCCTCTAGTACAACTGGTACAACTCTTAAAAGGAAGCACAGAAAATAATATTATATCCATCTACAGAACCTAAAAATGGTCTGTAGATTTTGTGTTTACAGTTTCCATAGAAACTGTAACACCATGCAGTAATGTCGTGTCTGCAATGTCTGTAAGTAAGAATTCTGAAGGTCAGATGCAAAACACTGTATCATTCAGTTTGCAAACTAGGAGACTCTATTATGCTCTAGCCATTGCTTGTCATTTTATCAGTTCATTTTTTTCTAGTTAAAAGAAATTTTGCAAAAAAGGTGTAATTGTGGTCATCGACGTGCTACATAACCTGAAGATGAAGTGTGACCTGTTGCCTCAGAAAAATAAGTGTGTCCTGAAGTGTCAGAAATATAATATTTTTTCTTGATCCAAGAAGTCATACTTCATTTTCTCTTTGACACTAGTCATCAGTGTGCTATATGACATGAAGGTGAACCTATTTGGAGAGCCATTTTTACTTTTGAACAGAGATAAAAGAAGCCATTTAAGGAGGAATGAGGGAATGAGGTTACACACTGACTCTTCAAAATCACTTAATTCAATTATCAAGAAAAAGTACATACATAGTGTGTTCTGCGGGTTGGAAAATACATGTAGGTTTAATAGATTAAAACAGCTAGGGGTTTTGGTCACAGTAGTTGGCGGAAATCTCTGGCCCCTGGACCATAGAAAGACAATTTCATCTTTTTTTAGGTTAACAAACACTCTGTTTAGTTTCATTATTTTTCTTACCTCTTAAACTTGAAAAAAATGGCAGAAGATATACAAAATGTTTTCTTCAGTTCATTTAGACTCTCTGTCACAGAATTTTCCACATTGCAAATCTCTGCAAACTCTTTCATCTTTTGAAAGAACTCTACCATTCTTGCATTAAAGAAAAAAAAAAATTACTGCTACAGTTGACGTGAAATTTATGTGTAAATTAAACAACTTAAGGATGAGACACACTCAGTGACAAGTCCCAGTGACATGACACAGCTGCAGGTTACAATGACAATGATAATTTCTTTACAATCATCGTGTAGCCTAATCTACATGTATAAACACAGAGTGTTTTGTGGCAGAGACTTTTCTAATAGTGTGCTGCTGCCTTTCCAATAAATATAGCATCTAGTAATCAGTTACTGTATTTATTTATTAGTACCTCATTTTGGCTGCTTTCAAAATCTTGCTCAATGAGCAAATTATAAAGCTTTCTCTAGCCTGCAGTGCAGTATGCCTACAGGAAAAACAAAGTATGAAAAAATATTATTGCGACATGCTTTGGTCAGTACACTTTTCCATTAACTAATAGTAAACAGCACAATGGTCTGTAAACACACTGATGCTTCTGAAACTGACAATGAATCAGATTAATCTTTTTCACTGTAATGCATCAGTCAATTCCAGCTGCGTCCAGCCGTAGTTATAAAATTATTCTGATAGGAAACCGCGTGCGTGACAAAAGCTCGGGGTTAGCAAATGCCCAGTCCCCGGGCAGCGCCAAATTTGCAAATGCCCCAACCCTGGGACTGACAGACTGACCAGGTGGGCAAATGCCCCGCAGTAGCCCGGGGGGGGGAAGGGGGGTTGGGGTTGGCTGGGGGTGGTTGGGCGCAGCTGGAATCGACTGAGGCTTAATTATGTAAGATGTGTCTCTGTTACAGATCAAAATTAAATTCAGGTTAAAAATTTTTCAACCTAAGTTGATTTTCAATGTCTTTTGTCTCCTAGCCCCAATTCATGAATAGTTAGGGCTAAGAAAAAAGCAAATTGAGAATCAACCTACATGTAGGTTCAAAAATTTTAACCTGGATTTAATTTTGACCTATACCATCTCCATGCAACAACAATTATTATTCAGCTTGACCTTTTCTCAAGGACTTTTGTGATAGCATCTTAGAGCAGTTTTTACTTGACTGTCGTAAAACCAAAACCAAAGTAAATACACTAGCCAACCAAAGGGCGTAGTAAAACCAAAACCAAACCAATTCCTCAATTACTTTCCACAGTCAAGTGAAAACCGCTCTAAAAATGCTGCCCTACATTGTAAGTATTAAACACTAATATTATTTAATAAAGTGCGCAATTAAACATGGACACTTACCTTCTCCTGCAAATTGTTACATAAGTAGCACAAACAAACCAAGGAATCAAGGCATCCTGTAGGAAAAAGAGATCAAAGCAATCACGTTAACCTCTCGCCTGGTGAGACTGTGGCCAAGGACAGCGATAAACCCAAAAGAAATAATAATATTATAACCTCTTATACTAATTTCATAGCACATAAATGGCACATGTACGGGTATGTGTAGTGACTGTTGTTTTAATTCTTACTACCAATTGAATTATGCTTACTTGACAGAAAGCCAGCCTGGATTGACTGGAATTTAATAAGCCACTAAGTTCTGTATAATAAGGTGGCCATGCATCGTGTCTGTTGAAGGAGATGCAGCAGTGTGCAAAAAAAGTGTCCAATATCCCAGGACTAGTGGATTTTACTATCGGGGTAGTGGATTCTATTCTTAACTTGCCGACAGGCAAGTGAAGAAATGGGGAATTCAATTTCAGATTAGAACTGTAATCAATCCTGCGAATCAAAATGTTTTCGGGCTAGTTGAAAAGACTTTTGGGCCACTACATGTCAGCTACAGCCGTGGGGGACACCTATCTAAGAATAAATTCATTAGGAAAATTTTGCTTGTGGTACATCTTATAAAATGCCTATATCTTGGCTGTTTTAGAAGCAATTTAGATAAAATTTTACAGAGACATTGTGGAATGAGGGAGGGTTGTTTTTTGATTTGGTATACCCTGCTATACAGCAATGCTTTAAGCCACAGTTGTACCGAATTGGGAAATTGTGATTTTGTGTCCAAGTGTTTGCGGAAAGAATAGAAGACAGGACTCTGTGTGATGATAGGTCAAAACCTCTAGTGTGTTATGTATTGAGCAGATTTTGCAATTTAAAGATTGTCAGCAAGATATAATAATTTAAATGAGCAAAATCTGTCATCCCTGAAATTAACGCCTTATATCTTTTTATAAAAGTGCTCTTTTAGAATTCCGCTCAATACATAACACACTACAATCTACCAAGTTTACCCCTCTGCAGTGCCAGCACGTGAAGTTGTGTATCTGCACTGAATTCTGGGACACAAAATTGTTGGAAAAGTCAAATTTTGATACTCCCAAAGGTGTCCCGATTAAAGCACAAGTTCCAAGCAAGATACGTACAGACTGTGATTATGGTAAATTCCACACTTTAATTTTGTTTACAAAGCTGCATTGTTTTCAAGGATTTTTGAGGCAAAAGAGGGAAAAGAGTTTTGGTATTAAATAATTTTGGTTGAAATTTCTCAAGAGTTCCTTATTTTTATTGATTTTAAAATCACTGAAATAAGGGTGCGCATATTCTTTAAATAAATCTTAATGCATAACAATGAGCCCAAGGTGTCCCCTGCGGCCCTGCACCTGTATGCAGTCTTCTCACCTGTGTCAAAATCCTTTCACAGTATTTACAATATCACCTTGCTGACTTTTTGCAATTGCTAACAGCACCTTACAGGGCTTAAGAAAAAAAAAACTAGAATTCCAGCTTGTTTTTTGGAGAAAAACTGTCTCTCATTTTTATTGTCTGGGGCCATTGGTTGCTTGTCTACAGTAGGCAAAGAGTAAAGAGTTACCTGGACCCTTGCTTATTAGGTAATCCAGCTAAGGAGATCTACTTGTCAGGATAAGCTTTGGCTTAGTTATAAGAACCACAATTGTTCTACATGTACTACACCTTAGGAAATTCTGCTGCTTTTGAAGAAAAAGATTCCCACAGCTCCCAAGACTTCTTTGCACTTTCCTCCTCCAGGCCAACTTGTTGAATAAATGCATCGAAAGACTGTTTGATGTCCATTTGGAAGGTTTCAAATCTTTGCTTTAATAGTTGGTCATCTAAACAAAGTAATTGACAATGTTAACAAACCACAATCAGAAATTTGCCTTCTGTAGGTACAGAATGATTACATAAGCTTGCATGGTGGGTGTTTCAGGACTGAGGGGGTGTTTACATGAGAAAATTTGCACAGGCATGAGTTTCATACTGGGACGACTTTTTGATTTCATATCGCCTTTACTGAATGACCAGGTCATTTCATATCTCACTATTTGAAGGTACACTTCATGGTGAGAGAATACATGGGTGATTCAAAATCGCAAACATTACGCATGCGCTACCTGTTGCAGTCTACTGGAAGACCAATTTCACACCAAAATGTGTGGTTGTTTCCCAGTTAAATGATACTGTTGTGAGGTTTTGTAGGAGCGAGTTCACTCCACAGTGTGCAAAGAAAGTCATGTCCGATAGACTGGGGCCAGTGGATTTTGCAATTAGGCTAATAGGGTCAGTGAAGTTTTTAGGGAAATTCAAATAACAGAGGAACTGTAATCAATGCTGCTCATCAAAAATTTTTTGGGGCTACTTAAAAGACTCTTGGGCTAGTACATACTAGCAACGAATCACCCTAATGGCAAGCCGTAAAACCAACTTTCTTTGCACCCTGCTCTGATTCCCTCTCATGGCTCTACATTTCGTTACATGATACCGTCACAAAATGTTATGCTGGCACGAGTCACCCCAGCGTGAGTTCACCCTGTTTGATGTACCGGGGTGAGAAATTCACACCGGTACCCCCTGAGGCTCCCCACATGAGGGGATCATGGACCAATGCAGATGAATTGACATTTACTTGTCCTTATTTATCAGCTTTGATACAAAGCACTATCATGCTCAAGTCTTAAAAAAATTAAAAATTGAATGGTAAACAGTCCTGTACATTGGTATGTGAATTAAGTATATATTATGGTGCAAACAATCATGGCATTCCATGAAATAGAATCTAATATTAGATAATTAAAAATTTGGGAGTAGCTGCAGAATACCCAGCCACTTCGAAGCTGTACCCCTATAACAGTAGGATGTCAAAAAAGCAATAGGTTTATTACGCAAAACAACACGCTTTTTTGTACATTTCCTTACCGTCCTTGCAAACTACAACGTGAAAATGCCTAATTGCAAGTTATATGGAGGACGTAAACAAGCAACGATGAATCTCTTTTTCTCTCTCTAAACTTGATTGCGGTCCTCAAGAAATCAACTCCAGGGAAATTTGCCTACACTTGCCATTTTCAGCAAATTGGAATAAAGGCGACAAAGATTGAAAAAACGGGAATTTATTTTAAAACTGATGTTTTCGCTACCGCTGCCGTCGTCGATGCTAAAGCTCCCTAGTGGCTACACAGCTGCACAGCTACGTGACTATGTGGCTAAGCAGCTATGAGGCTACGTGGCTACTGGTTCAGTAGCTACGGGTCAGCATGCCTTCTACATTCCCTTAAAGTCCCAATGGTGACCAACAGCAATTTTTTCCTAACTATATCCATACATTGTCATGAGATGAGGTTATGAGAATTAATAAAATGATCATCCAAGAGAAAATATTTTGATCTTTTATCAAATTCTCTTAACTAATTCTTAAAGGAAATGTATAGAGATCAGTTTGGAGAATTTGTATGTAGATATAGGAGCTTAAAGGGTTAAAGAACAAGTTATATTACATGTGTAGTAGGCTTGTTTGGCTCAATTCTTAAAGAATGAGATAATTATAATACATTTGTTTCTTTTTTCCATAAGTACCATAGTGGGATTAAAGAACTTGGAGCGTGACACTTTGTGAATAAATTTGTTTTGAATTCCTTCTTGTGTTCTGCATGGCTGAGTTTACAGAACTGACAGAGAATTTACATGTCAAGAGGTCAGGTAATCACGCATCCATACGTTGTCTGAAGGAGTGTTGCGTGACGAGATAAAGAATCGCTGCGTGAGTAGGGGACTACGTAGCCGCGTAGCCACTGTTATAGGGGTATAGCTTCGAAGTGGCCAGATACTGTGCAGTTAAGCCAAAATTTGAAGGTTATAAGACATAAGCTTACAATAATTGATAGTTAGGTATCCAAATTTTTCCAAAGCATAGAAAAATGTATGGAATATTTTGCTTTAATTTCAGGCTGTTTGTGAATATATGCTATCTATTTAAGTGTCGAGTGTTAAAATAGCTTAAAGTGTTTACAAATTAAAGTGTTTACTTTTAAAAAACATGTATCGAAAAACCCATTAGCTCATGTTAATTAGCTCGTTTTAGCTTCCATAAACATCAGCTGGATACCCCACAATTTCTGTAAGAAGAGAACGTTTTTATTTGAGGACGTTTTGTTTTAAGCTCTACTGAAGCACGGCCGAAAAGCCTAAGTTTAAAAAATATATATATATATATATATATATAGCCTTTTGAGTTACTTTTAATGGAATGCAAATCCTTTCGGAGAACAATTGCAAGCTGTAAGACTCAGCTCGTATAAACTTCCATGATGAACATCTACGAGCCAGATTTTCAAGGGATTTTTAACAACCACCAGAAAGCAAACCTTTCGAGCCAAAAAAAAAACGCCACATCAACAAAAGACTCGCTTGTTTCTGCGTATAATTATTGGGAACACTGTATTACAAGCTTCGTTGATTCACAAAGGAAAACAGCTGAACCAGTAAATGTTCTGCATTGAATTTTACAACCGGTGGAAAATTGTTTCGCCGCCAGAATTTTGTAAACGAAATCTACCTGGATAATGAGTTTCTCCGTTAAGAAAGTGAAATTTTGTAATTGTTTAACATTTCCTGAAAGCCTGCCGCTTTAACAATATGGGCTCACTTGTCTTCATCCCTTCCACAAACAAGCTCTCAGGTGATCTGATTGTTTGTAAATTGTACGGCCGATGCAGCATGTGAATACACATCTCACTCACCTTACAAAATAGAATAAAGCAATATTCAGAGAGCTTGGACATTATAATGTCGGAGGTGACTTATCCGAGGTTAAAACACCAAACAGAACAGAACGCCGCCATTTCCAAGCTTCATTTCGCGCCTTTGCTAGGACAAGTTTACTTCCGCTTCTCTTGAATTGACATATATGGAAATCATCGCGCGACAAATTTAGAGTAAACCGGAAGTAAGATATTAAATACATTACCTCTGCGCCTTCCTCTGCGCGGGAAATTCATTTAGGGCGGGAAAGTTCTAGCGCGCTGAACGAAAGCGGAGATGAGCAGGGCGGATCAGGGCGGATAAAAGTAGGGCGGTGAAACGAGCGCGTCCGAGCAAAAAGGTGTGATGCAGTGGACTGGGACTCTGCTTAGAAATGTCGCTTGTTTTCGACTTCGGTCAGGGCTTGCGATGTGGTTTGTACATTAGACACTGCCGCTGTCACTGAATTATGGCAGCTTGATTTGTTTTCTTGCACTTCTTCCTCGTTCCTTTGTGCTGGTACGCTGCCTCCGAGAGGCAAATGTTGCTATTTTTTGCGAGAGGTTTAGTTGGAGTAGACAAACATCTCTTTCAAAGGGTTTCTTTTATTACTTCCATTACTCTACCACTGAATTATATTTTCGTTCTGCTACTCGCCAATGTCGATGTTATTCCTAAACAAAAACAACTAAGTACTGTCTAAAACACGAAGGAAAATCTCATCCATGTCATTCTTAGCAAAACTAAAAGACAGCAGTAGATGACGTGTATTTTATAAATGCGTGCAGCTCGTGCAAGGTGAAATTATGCTAATTTCAATCACCATCATCCTTCTTTTTAATTTTGAAAAAAACATCTCATACGTCTTTCTGTTACTTGGAAACTTCAAAATTAGTTTCCCCTCAGTTTTTACTGTTTACCTTGTTTTGTTTTAGAGAGAAAAACGGAGAAAAAACCTTTCAACTAACCTCAATAAATTTTGTTTACATGCGGTTGCCGGATTTGCAACGCATTGCGCGAATCGCCATGGCGCGTTGCACCCGAGAAGCAAAGTTTGAAGAAGTACAACGCCACTATATCAATATATATCAATCTAATTTTTTGTTATGTTATATAAAATTTATCCCTCTTTAACATATGTAAAAATTGAGGTTAAGAAGTGTTAAGCTTTTGCAAACGAAACGGTGAAAGACGATTAGGTGATATTTAGTAGAAGGGGGAGGTATTCAACACTTTCAAATAAAACTCAAATTTTGGCATTATACGACCAACAAGTTTGACTTATAGACGTACAGACACAAACATATGAAACTGTTTATTGATATTGTTATGAAACGAATTTATCTATTTAACATTGTAGCCAGAAATTACAGAAAGAAAATAGGATTTCCGGTTTCCAAAAAGAAAAATTTCGCCGGCCTTCAAGCGCACCGGAAGCGCGGAAAGAGCGCTCGTGCCAGTCCTACTCCGCATCACACATTAAATGAAGAGCGGAGCGCTCGTTTCACCGCCCAACCTTTATCCGCCCTGGAGATGAGAGTACGAACGACTGGAGGAGATATGCGTATCAAGCGAGGAACTCACCGAGAAATCATACATTTCTGGGAGTTAAAGTACAAGCAAATCTTCTCTTTCAACTACTTTCGGACGTAATTTAAATGCATGAAAAGAAAAAAATCCACGAAGACAACTAAAATTTTCCTTAGTCAGTTTTTAGTCCGTCCCGACTTATAAGCACCACATATGTTGAGTTTCCCCGGTCCGGGTGCTTTATCCGTTTTCTTTAGTTCGATCCCAGTCCGAAACACATAAGGCCTTTCATTAAGCAAATAATTTTTTTAGTTAAAAAATTGACTGATATATCACTTTATCAACAGAGTGAAGGCAACAGTTCCGAGGCGAACCAGCAAAGTTTGCTGTGTTCTAAACAAAGCTAAACAGAAAAACATTCTATACATCATGAAATTGGCCGTCAAGCGACAAGGTCATAAGATACTCATGTAAAATTCTGATTAAAATAGGAGAATGATTGTTACCAAATATTGAATAATCACTCGGGGACTGATCCCACAGTCAAGATTTTATACACATTCTCAAAACAACTTTGCGCCCAGCAAAACAGAGGTAAACTGTTGATGAGTCAGTACACGAAACATTTTATACTTAACCAATTAAAGTGGTTTATCAAAAAAGGTCGACACAAGAAAAAAAATTCTTACCAGCCAAGCGATATGTAAGTTGGCGCCCTGTTACTGAAACCAGAATCTTGCGCGGAGATACAGAATAGACAATCCAGACCATTTCAAACGGTTGAAGAATAAATAAATAAAACAAAGAGATATGCTTGCGGTAGGATAAGTCTAGCGGCGATGCAAGTATTACCACACCAGGAGGCTCCTGCCACAGATGAATGTCTATGCGCCAGACGAGTCGCAAACAACGAATTGTTGTGAGAATTTATTTACAGCCTTGAGATCAGCAGCAAATACAATAACTGTTTTGAGTTATGAATCATAATTAGCTGGCGTCAGGCGCGAAAGAAATGGCGCCGATATAGACGGAAGTGGGGCGGAACGCGTTCACTTGCTATCTGTCTTCTTAAGACAAAGACGGAACATTGGCCTGTGTCAGGGGATCACAAATCTTTGTTTTCCACTTTAAGAAAGTTTTTTTTTAACTACTAAGAAAGTTAAAAAAAAAAAAAATTGATAAAAGTATAGAAAAAACTGAGCTTCGTGGAACTCAAGCGCCGGAAAATCCAAGATTATCTTCTTTATGATACTCGCGCAATTGACCCGCGTTGCAGCATGATAAGTGGCAGTTGCATGAATATATTGAGCGCCAGATAAATAGACTGCTTTATAACACAAACTCTCAAAGCAAATTATGAGGCACGCGACAAATTCATGTAGCGGGCACGAAGCGCAAGTGGTAGGAGCGCACGAGTCTTGTTTGCACGTTCATCATATCACGAAAATATGGATGGCTTTGAACAGTCCATGAGATAATGGAAAAGCAATTTAGTTGCGTTGCTGAACTAACTAGATGTCACGCTGAAAAGACAATGATTGCAAAAAAGAAAAAAAAAACGCACACTCGTATAACAACAGAGAATAATAAAAAAAAAAATGGAAAGAAAAAACACACACTGAAGCTCACAAACCCTCTTCGCACCGGAAAACAAAAAAAATGAAAACACAAAGGCCAGTTGTGTAATTACACTTACAGTGATACTGTTTATGTTGAAGTCCAGTAAATTGTTAAGATTTCGAACGTAAGCTTGCCACTAAGACTGACGTTAGAATCACCTTTGCGTTGTACACTAGCTCAACATTGAATTAATGCTCAGTCTTTTTACTGACAGCGAGTATAACTCATACACAGATCTGAAAGTATAGGGATTTATCTTGATACAGCTCAATAAACACTAAAGCTCCACAGGGGGGTGCTTGCCACCTTCCAAAGCTTCAAAAAGTAGAATCAAAAGAACAACTAAAAAAGATAAAACGGGGAATTGACTGACATCGAAGACATCAAAGTTACAAAAACAATATAGTCAGCTTCGTCAACTGCAGAACTAGAGTGTTGCTTGTTAGGTTTCGCTTATGTTGATGCTCGGGCGTGCCGGTAAGTGAAGATGTTTTGCCATGGCCGACTTCTCTAGAAGTTTTAAACGCTATTCTCTCACGTTGAGTTAAGTTCTCTCCAGTTCTTATAATTATATCTTTTCACTTATGTATTCGAGCTGATGCTTATCGCTTATATCCTTAAGTGCTTTTATTTCATGTGTGATAAACATTATAATCGAGAAGTATTTAGAGCACATCAAGAACTTGCGAGAAAATTCGAGACTACTTATCCCTGTCAGAGTTACCTTAGTGTTAGTTTGCCTCCACAGAAAGTAGTCCTTTTTGATATAGACTAGCGAGAAAGGGGGCTTAAGCATCATTACCCTGACTGGGAACTGGTACTGAAGCGTTCCAACCGGCGTTGAGAAGTGGCCTTTCGAAAATTTGTTATCGGATTAATCAGAAATGGTACACTCTCTTACACCTGATTAATAATATGTGCTTTTGCTACCCAAATGTCCAACGATGGCTTAAACCATAGAGAGTCAGTCAGTGGAGAGTTGTAATTGAGTGTTGAACTATATGTAAAGAGCTCGAGCAAAGAAAAAAGAGTCAACGATGATGGTTTGAAGAAATGAAATTCACACCAATCTTCGTTAGCTTGGAAAACAAAAGGTGCTTGTTTTTCGGACAAGAAAATACATTTATTTTGGCGGTACGAAAGAAAGTTACCAGTGCAAGTAATATTAGTTTGCATAGAACCAAAGTAGCCCCCACAATCAACAAGAATGACATTACATTCTCCCACTACACTGGTGTTGTTGAAAGGCTTTGATCCTAGTGGATCATTTAAGAACAAAATTATATCATTGTTTGTTTTAGCAAAATGTGCTCAGAAGCTACTCAGACAGTTTATAATGTAAAACACTGAGTAAAATCCATTTCTAAGTTTTTTCTTTGTCATTCAGTACCTTTTTGATGAGCGCTCTTCTGGTCAAGAATTACCTCTTGCAGTGTCTGCTTACAGTGGAACTGTCGACATGATCAGAAGATTGAATTAGCTGTGAGGAGCTTGTGGCTACGGAAGTTCGAACTTGGCATCCGTCGTTACTCAGCCGAAGCGTATTCAGTGTCTTTGCTTTTTTTTTTTTTTTTTGTTTAATATGTGTCCTTGTTATTAAGAAAATGTATTTAATTAATGAAGTTAGAAAACGTGACTGCCGCGCGCAAAAGTAATGACGTCAAAAAGTACTGCAGGGCTTAAACTTTGCCTTACTTATTTAACTGTAAATCGCTCAAGAAAATGATCTATCTTGTCCTTACCAGATAGACATTCCGAGTAACGAACCGTGCTGTAATATGGAATTTTTACATTTTTGAGGTTTGATTAGAACACTGACTACCTAATTACCGATTGGAACTGCACTTGCTTCAGTAATAACACAACTTAGATCTCAAACTTAAATTTCCATCTTGTTCATAATAGCGTTTCTTAAGAGGGGCTAAGCTCATCTCGAAGTTTAAGAGTAAAACAACGCTTACATCGCTTATACAAGTTGACAATACAAAATCCCGCAAAACGGCTGACAATTCACGAGTTGCGAAAGAACTTTAGTGATGTCAAGTGGAAATGGAAGTACCGTCTTTGATGAAAACAAATATTATGTTGCGTTTACTTCTAAAGAGCTGCGCCGAAGTAGCTATAGTACACTCGTTAGATAAGATCGTGCTATTTAACAGGTCAACACACCCACTTTTGCCTTATAAGCTACTTACCTTAGCGCTAAGTCCTCGTCAGTTGTCCTCAAATATGCGTGGATTGCGCTGAAATAGAAATCACACATAGTTATTCAAACGCGAGTCGTCGGCATTCCGTGAATAATAACTGGGCTTTGGAATCATTTCTTGAGCCGCGGGTCATTATTATTGGGAAACTGGCCAATCATATTAACTTGTTGGTGCAACAGTTCTCACAAAAATGTTTTCCGAGAGAGTTGGTGCAACCTGATAGCCTCTTAGTTTTAATGAAAGTGTTGTAGGATAATTTATGATAATAGTTTTCTAGAAAGGGATAGAACAATCAAATTTCATAGTAATTATGTTAATTTAATTACTTTTACTTTTTCGCGCTCTGACGTGGTATTGGGACGCTTTCAAAAGTGTGTTGCAACAATCTTCAGTTAGTCCTTTAACGGCTGAAAGTGTGGCAATGAAGCTTCGAGATAAATAAAATAAATTCACACTTATCTCCCTTGCGTGTCTTGTCAAAACGTCATTAAAACATATAGTACAGATAAGTAAGGAAATTTTGAAGTTGTAGAGATAGGAGAACAATAAGAAGGTCACAGATAGATGGATTTGTTTACAATTGTGTCAAAAAACGTCAACTAATGTTCCTCCCTTGTTCAAGATAGGAGAAAGAAGACTCTCACAAAAGCCCGAAAATTCGTTATATCATGAATAGTGTATGATAAGAATCAATTCGGCCCACGTTGTTTGGTCAAAACTCCTTAAATGCGGGCACTAGAGGAATAAAAGCAGTAAGTACCCACATCTTGTAGAGATAGAAATTTTGTGAAGTTTGCTTCCATTGGGACAAAAAGAAGTGGTCGTAATGCTGGCGTATTTTTGGAGACTTGTGTAAGTGGGAATGTCACACACTGTCTAGCTACTGTCTGACTCGTATATAATGTGGCTGGTATTTTGGCTCACCAATTTTTACTATTATTATTATTATTTTTTCAATAAAAATATTATATTAGCAAAGTGCATGAAACTATCTCTCATAAGAGCAAAGTGTCGTATTTGAAGTGCCTACCGGGCCTATGTAGATATGATGCTGCATTAATTGAGAATGGGATACACTATGCGGCTACAGCTACAGCTCAACGCTCCTCCAAAATGACCGCAAGTTTGAATAAGTACTACAGTTTCTTGATACATTTGATATATTTGACACTAATTTTTTTTTTAATGACGAGCAATCATGATCATTCCGCAAAGGAGAACTGATTCTATTACAAGAAACACCAAAAACTAATACTAATTGCTAAAACTGGAGAGTTTGTATAGTTGCACCGAAGTTACGGACTACATTTTTTTCCCGCCCCGAATTGAAATTTCTGACCAAGTGATGCAAGCCCTTCTACATGAATTACAAAGTGATTATTAACTCAGTGACACGCAGAGGTGAAACAATAAAAAACATTCTTAAAATTGGCACCAAAAGCGTTAAAGTATTGTAGTACGTACCAGTTCTCAGCGATTCCGAGGAGTGTATCGGTAGCTTCACTTGGAAACTATGCGCCAGAACCAAGTTAGCGCGAATTGCGTCGCACCGCTATCTGGAACTAAACCAATATGACAAACAAGTTATATTGTTTCGCAATAACAATTCAAGCACAATACCTCGCTCAGTAGTTGTCGTCATAATGCATAATTTTAGGATGCTGAAAATAGAATTTCATTTTGAATAAGTCATAAATACTCACGTTTACTCCTGCAAGTTATCCTGTTTGTAAAAACAATCTAGCAAGGATAGCAAACATGGCTTTCGTCGTTTTTAGATTCGTGCGTCATTTTTAGGCGGGAAATGACTTTACATTGTTTCACAATAACACTTCAAGCACAATACCCCGAGTAGCTGCTTGCTTGTATGGTGCATTTTGAAATGTATGCAAATCTATTTATTTATGTCTTTGTGGAGAGAAAAAAATATTCAACAAATCCCCCATCATCTTGGTACGTTCCTATGGCGACAGACAGAGCCCCTGATAACCTCCTGAAAGGTGGATTTCTATTGTCGCGTAATTTTTCCGTGCGTACGCACATAAATTTTACGCGCGTAAATAAAATAGACATTGAAAGGAAGGTCACGCGTATACGTTAAAATTGAACCTCGCTCAACTTTTACGTTTACGCGTGGCCTTTCATGCATTGCCTTTATTTCATTTACGCACAGAAAAATTACCCGACAGTGGAAATCAACCCTTACACGGGAATTTGATAGCGTGAAGCCCGGAAAGTTAGCGCGGAGTCGAGACCCGTTTGCCTCATTTTAAAAATATGTCCAAGATTGATCCTGAGGTTAAGGTATGCATCGTTTTAGGACCAGCAGCGGCGTGTTTTTGTTTTTGATCGAGTTGTGAGCGATAACTATCGCGCGCCGAGAGACTAAGGAGGCTGCGTATCGGAGTAAACCTTTGTTACGCTTCTGTCGCGGTTCTTATTAGTTTTGAGCAACTAACTAAGGACCGGGGAAAAGGACTTAAGAAAGAGCAAGCGGTGCTGGTCTATTCGCTAATGCGAAATTTAAATATTAGCGCCTATCCCGTAAAAGCACCGCTCTCAAATTACCGCCGCAAGCCAGCGCATCAGCGTCTACCTGATTGGACTTATTGGAGTAGATGCGTTAGTTCATAGTTTTGCAGCGTTATCCTAAGCCTATATATGGACAGCGCGAGTGGCCGAGCGATTAGGGCACTGGACTTGGAATTAGGCCCCGTGTTCAAGTGCTGCTCTGACCACTATCTGTATTTGTACTGTAGTCCCAAGTTCATATCCTCGACCACGCTTGTCGTAGCCAACTGGTTCGCTTCCGACTACTGGGGATTCTTCAAGCTGTCATGTTTCAATTAAATGATTTGTTTTAGACACTTGCGCTGCCCCACTAGCCGTTGGGCTATATAAAAATACTGCTGAGGGTAAATAAAAGAAATATGCGGAAGAGATCATTGTTGTCTGATTGTTATTACAGAATTCCCGCACCAGGCGCGGGAAAAACCAGTCCACCCGTCATGATCGGATTTTGGTCTTCCTTCTCATTGGTAGTTCAAAAAATGCAACGAGGTTTTTTGGCCAATCACAAAGCGCATTAACGCAAAAAAAATGCTACGGCAGTCTAATTTATTCTTTCTTTTTTAAATTAAAAACTTACAACTCGCTCAAGCGGATAATGATTTATTGGGTCAGTTTAATAACGCTATATTTCCTTTTTGAATCGCTGAGATATGGACCCAGCCTGAAAAAGATCATGAAAGAATCACAAAACAGAGAGCGACTGGTGCTGGCCCCAACATGCCACTCACCCAAGAAACAGGACTTTCGATCATAGCTTCTGTGGTTGGAGTTTCGGAATTGACAGCCTCAGCTTTTGAAACTAAATATAACATCCTTGTACTCTTGTCATTTACTTCAAGGCAAACTTAGTTAAACTTAAGTCTACTGAAAATATCGCGCAGAGAATATTTCGTTACCCTAAAAAAAGATATAAGTGGCACGAGGGAAGACGTTTTTATGCTTCTACGTGTCATCTAGTTTGACAATATTTCTTTTTTTTGCAGCTAAGTAAAGGTTTCTGCGATATTTGTTGATGTGAGGGTGAAAAAATTTAATAATCCTTCGACAAGTTATTTACTTTGTTTTTCTTTTGACGGAAATGCCCTTGAAGCCGTCCATCGTAAAATTTCAAGTCTGAGATCTTTCTGTCAATATAACTAAGCAAATTCGTAAAAGTTAGCTAGCAGAAGTCCTAAAATTGATTCTTGAGAGGGTGTGTCTGAGAGCGATTGACGACCAATGCTTGCATTTACCTCTATTAGTAAGGTAGGGTAAATCTTTATTATATTAAAGCAAGAATTATACGTCGATACGTCCTTCACAATTTCCTTAACGCTCTGAATAGCAATCAGCTCCAACCGTTTACATATTCTTGTATCACATATTTCCAACCACTCAAAAAGCTACTACAAAGTGTAACGGCTCATTCGCGTATGAATTTTAGGTAATGTTCAAAATACAATCACTGACGTGTTTTATTCCAATGCCCATATACACTACCGACCTGATTTTCAGTCCGGTTTGGTCGATGTGTAATAGAAAATATTCGATCTCAAAACGTACTTTGAATAAGTATTGCGGTAGATATATTCTCTAGACGGTTTTCTGTCCCTAAAGCCTGAGCGAATGTCGTGAGCCAGTGAATACAAGGCATGTACCTGAATCCAAAAAGCATTTTTTGCGTTAATTCAAATGTGCTGAAATAATTACTTTCTTAAGCAACTTCATTTACGCGTTAATTGACAATGTTTACTGACGAAACTGCTGGTATCACAAAAAACAAGCAGTAGCTTAATTTTTAATTCTTTTTTGGAACGTTAAAGGTCCAAAATTTTGACTTGATCAGCAGACATGTTTCAAATGATAATATTCTTTACTTTTTTCTTGTATTTTTTTACGCCGGTTGGATGTTAGCATTAATAATAATGGTAGGCTAAAGAAGTTAGATTTTTAATTATTGTGAGTAGAATGCTCTTCAAGGATAAGTTTCATACAATCAAACCGAAAAGTAATTAGCTTATCCTCGAATGTTCTATAATTCGGCACTGAATGTAAATATATAGGGCAAAGCTGATTCAAAATTTTTAGTATTGTCTAGAGAAAGGTTAAATGTGTAGCAGAAAACTGAGAATAATAATTTGTAAATGCAACAGCGGCCAGTCCACGCTAATATTCTAAGAACTGCAATATTTTATTGTATTTTCAATAATTGTCTTACTAGAATCGATTAGCGTCCTATAAGTTGACATTTTTGGAATGGTTTTACATTTAGCTGAAAACTCCTATAAAGTTCGTAGTAATTAATTTACTAGCTGCCACAGTCTCAGACAAAAATAGTTGGGACACTTTAATCAAACGCTGTTTTTTTCCTTCTCGTGCTCCCCTCGTCCCTCTCAAAGTTGTTTATCGCCGTTCGGTCACCAAATCTTGTACACCAACATTGAGGGGACAAGGAGACCCCAAAGTGTCCCAACCATTTTGACTGAGACTGCAGGTCTATATTTTGGGAGGTTTAGGCATAGAAAAGTAATAGTTACAGGCATAGTAACTAATTAAAGTTTCTATAGTCCTCAAGCAAACTCTTTCCCACCTAAGGATCCAATTGACTTGGAAGGCAGTCAACGGCTAAATAATAAATATCGTAAAAAGTATAAAAATTGCGCCCTTTTCGCATGCATTGATAAATATCGGAAATAACGGCCTACGGTTTTGTTTTCACCAGGTCATTTGATTAATCCTGCTTCTGGCAAGGATGTCACCGCTATTACCATATTTGGAATTCACCCTTTTTTTGATCAGCCTCGTTTCTAAGACTACCGCAGGCTTCAAAAGTTGCCGTGCTGATGTTTCATATAAAAATCACGCGCTCGTTGGACACGCATTGCAGACCCTGAAGAATAAGCGTTTTGAGAGCTGTACATATTCTTGTGAGCTAGATTTGCAGTGCTTCAGTGTCAATTACGTACCAACAGTCAAAACCTGCCAGTTAAATAACGCTTCCAAAAGTTTTTTTCTTGGCGACTTTGTAAAACAAAAAGGAACGATCTACATGGAAATGGTGATTCGCGAGTATCACCCTTGTAACAGCATGCGCTGTGAGAATGGAGGAACGTGTGTCACTAGACCGACTGTGATGTGCCGGTGTCATGCCAGATTCAGCGGACTTCATTGTGAAAGTAAGAAGATTTCCTTGTTAAAGTAGGTTAAATTCTCTTGTCTTAAATGACAAATCTTGGGAAATTTCGAATCGGTAATTGGCCGCCCTTAATGAATGATTCAATAGCTAACATTTCCACCTCTCATGATAGCGTGAATAGAGTTTCGCCAGAGTAACGGCTGCACCTTTTTGCTTAGAGTTTAAGTAAGCCTATTGGATAGTTTGCGTCTTAGAATTCCTTTATAACGAAAAAATGACCCGCGGGTAGAAGGATCACCCGCCTTGCTACTGATACCCTGGGCGAGCCAACATTTCATACATTTCCTTACAAAACGTGGTGAGCCGTTTACATGAGAAACAAGAAGAAGAAGCAATGAAGGTTCACCCTCTTACCTGTGCTCGCCTGCGAGCAGGCTCTCCGGGGCGCTCCGGCGGCTGGGAGGGAAAAGAAAGGAGAGCTTGCAACTCCGTCTCTGGAATTTGAATCCCACCTCCAATTCCCCTGTTGCTCCCCGTCGACTGGGGTGTCAGATTTCCGCTAATCAGCGCGAAGCGGAAACTAGGGCGAATGTAAACAAACATTAAAAAACACGGGCTAAGGGTAATGACGTCATTAATGATGACATCTCCGTCAATCGGAATTTCGCATCGACTTTTCGATGCAGATATTCAATTTATTCCCTCCTTTTCCCGCCCAACCGCCAGGGCGCCCAGGAGAGCTTGCTCGCAGGTTTTAAGCCGTGCTAACTTTTCTCCGTATAAACAATTTGGCTCGCTCGTCCGGGTCAACTCTGTCAAGGCGAGACAATCCGCAGAGCATAGCGAGCGTTGTTGGATCGGGCAAAGGGATAAACTTTTTCTCATATAAACGCTTGCTTGAGTTAAGTCGGCTGGGATTGTGATCCTTCTACCCGGGATAGGTTTTCTCCGTATAAAAGGAGCCTTAATATTGCCACAGAAGAAACAATAATATTTCCTATGAATAAAGCAATATTTGCTCAAGAGACCCAAAACAGGATTAGAAGGGATTACTTTGACCAATGACACCAGAAGGGGATAATCACTTCCAACAAATTAAAACAAGTGTCACAAGACATTTTAGGTTATCACAAAGCCTTGGAAATGACACCCTTTGTATTCTAATTTACCGAGAGAAACCCTGCCCAGTTGTATAATTCAGTCTACCCAGTGATAGCGTGTTCACAGACCCTCTATTTTCTGCCACCTCTTTTAGCTAACTAAGAAGAAAAACCCAGTGGAAAATAAGCAAACCAGGTTATTTTTTGCTCCGAAAACCCTGAGAATATATAGATCCAGCATGGTCTGTTACAGAGGGGTGTGAAATGCGTTTCCTTCTTGCATAACCAAAGAAATCGCGAAATTGTTTTCGACACTAACTACAAGACCGATCTGAAATAAAATAAAAAAAACCATTACTTTTCATTAGTTTCTCAATCAGGACATATAGCCCTTGGTATGGAAAGCGGAGCCATTCCAGACGACAAGATTACAGCTTCGACATTTAAGACAGGCTACGAGGCAAGAAAGGCGAGGCTAAATAGAAATTCCTGTTGGATGCCTCTGCAGGATAGAAACACTGAATACATCAAGATAAATTTTACTTCCGTGACCAATGTTAGTGCCATAGCGACCCAAGGTGCGCCAAATGACGGTTGCTGGGTGACAAGCTTCTCCTTGCAGTGGTTCGTTAATAACCGCCTTGTAACGAATCAAAAGGTACAAAATATAGCCTGCCAAAACAGCTGTTTCTTCTCGCTCCTCACCGCCGGGGGCATTTCGCGAGGAGGAACGTCTGCGATTCACAGAAATTCCATACTGATGACGTAAAGTCTGTCCGGAATCCGGTCATAAACGCTGATTGGACGACGGAGTAGTTACATTGTTTTTGCTATTGTTACGAATGACAGACAAAAAAAAAAGCTAGGCCACAAGGGTCAAATGTAAACGTGAGGAGTCTATAACAAAACAGTCAATATTTGTGGAAAATATATTCTTCTATAGAAGAAGCCTTAGAATTTTGCCAGAGCTCGTTTGCAAATGAACACGACATTTCACCAAAATCGACCAGGAGAAACGTAAAATTGAACAAATTTGCATTTGGAACCCCATACCTACCGGATTTATTATGTAAACATTAACTTACGTCATCAGTATGGAATTTCTGTCACTGAGTCGCAGACGTTCCTCCTCGCAGCAGCGAGGAGCGAGGAGAAACGGCTGTTTCCGTAGGCTATACAAAACAGGGGTGCAGTGCTTGGGACAGTAATGCAGTATTCATAATTTTCTGTAATTTGTGGATGCCCTCATAGAACAGTGCATCCTTTGCGAAATGTTCTTGGAGTTCTCCCTCCCTCCACCCTACACAATGTTCAAACTCGAAAAAATTCCGGATACACACGTTCAACTTTGTTTGTGGGGAGGGGAATGGGGTTGGACATGTGTGAACTGAAAAAAGCCCCACAAATGCACAAGTGTCCCCAAGACTTTTGTCCTTGATGGTAGAAACTTTCATTAGTTTTCTGTTTTCGATCCTTACTCTTAAAACCGTATTTATATTCTTCAGGCAAAAGTTGCGGCTTTGGCGGGTGGCAGGATCGGGGAAAATACCACATTTTGTTTGAAAAACTGATTATTTTGAAAGAAATTAAAGGGTAGTTACAGATATAAATGTACAGTTTTTCGGTAGTCTCTTATTTACCTCGTTCCTTTGCTTTGTTTTTCTATCTTGTTCGTGTTTTTTATTTATATCTTGGACATTTTTGAGGTACGCACATGGTTACATAGGCTGGCGTACAGGTAGTACCGCTTTTTATACACCTCCAAATGGTTGCACATCAGTTCTAATCATCATTGTTAGTACCATGACATCATGGCTGACAAATTACTCCTCAGGTTAGCCGTGAAAGATTGCCATTAATATATAATTTTGCGCTATGGCAACGTTTTTCTATCTCAGCACTAAGGTGGCGTCCAGGTTGAGTTCGGAATAAGGATGTTACGGGACAAAAAGGACGCTGAAGAAAATCTAAACACGCCGCAATAGAGCACAATTATAAAGAGCAAAAAGGATTCTGTAATGGGCTTTTTCTAAAAAAGTTTCAATGCTGCCGGGAAGTTCTTGATGCTATTGCGGCCTCAAGTTTGTTATTTCTGTCATAAGCGTTTAGTTACTTTTCTACTTCTCTCAATTCTAGACTACGAGTACCCCCCTATTTGTCCTCAGGGATAGTAGGACGAGCGTAGGGTGATTTTCACGCGCGCTCGCGTTTCGCTCGCTCTACTATCCCTGAGGAAAAATGGGGACTACTCGTAGCCTACTAAATTCAACCTGCCTATTCAGTTCATACGGACACTTTCAATGGCCCCCTGAGTATCTGCTTTAACGGGGTTTGACGGTATTAATCGGCTCTTTAGTTATACTTGTGTTGTTTTGCATTAAAACAGTCATACCAGGCAAATGAGGACAAGAACACAGTTGTTAATAACACGTTATCACCTCCAATCCAAGCTATTATAATACGCATCCGCCCAGAAAGTTGGTCTTCCTGTATAGCAATGAGACTCGAGCTGTACGGATAGTTATGGGAACGCCTGTACCGCTAGAAGGGAATAGCGCCATGTTTTTTCTTTTGGGATAGGACAAAGCTTTGACCAAGCAAGAGGTGGTTTTTTTCATACATTTATTTCAAATCAATTAAGTGTAATTAATTAATACAATCATTGCCCAAGGACGCACACGTCGTTTAGATCTAGAGCTCGAGGTGTCCGCAATAAAGCGAGTCATGAGCCCGTAGCGGGCAAATTCCATGCGCTCGTGTCACGGCTTTTGTTCCCGAACCAGTTTTTTTAGAACGTTTTTGGCGCGAAGTTTGAATTTCTTCTAAATTTCACAAAAAACCTACAGACCTAAAAATTGTAATTTTTTTTGTCTTTTAATAACGTTTCGTTTTCCTTTTTGATATCTTATACTCATAGACATGGTGGAGATTCTATTTTCGCGGGAAAAAGTGCCCTAAAATGTGTCTAAAAATAAATGGTCTGTAAAAACGCCGCGACATAGGCCTAGTATGGGAGTTGTTCACTCCGGGCTATGAGCTCCTGAGAGGGTCAAAGAGAATGACTGAAAACAGGAAGGGACCAGCCTTAGATAGAGGGCTTACCATGATAGCGCCAAAACTCCTGCACCTTCCTCTCGCCCTTCATTAAGCTCAAAGTTTTACGGAAAAGGCAATTTTGCAATGAGCTGAGGAATTTGCTTACCACTGATTATGCAACTGGGCATGTGCACTTTTAGTTTAACTGTTTTGCGGGCTAGTGCTATTTTGTAATTTTTATTTATGATTTTGTAAATAAAATTGAAACTTGAGCTTGAACTAAGTTTAATAAAAAATAAAACACGAAAAGCGGTGATAAACATTGTCAACTTTTGCCTTTTTTAAACTTGACTTTTTGTAGGTTAGTCAACATACATTTTTGTCATAAGAGACCTAAAGTGGCCACTGTTTGTGTTTTATTAATTTGATTAACCTACGATGGCCCAAGTTCTTCTGAAGAATGGTTTGCTCCCTAGGTGCATATTATACCAAAGTCGGTTTTCCGGTGTTTCAGTAATATTAAAATCCAGAATAAAACTTTTCAGCCATGTTATGATACTGAAAAACTCCTAGTAGGATGACGACGGTTACCACGTTTTCCCGCCAAAATGACGCTGGCTCAGGCGCGGGCACCACTAAGTATTGGAGAGCTTAAACATCACGTTTACGTCAAAAGGCAAAGTAACGCGAATTTGTTTCAAGTGACCAAGTTTCCCCTTTACTTGTCGTTTATGGTTCATTATTTCTACACATAATTTAGCAGTTTCACGCAACTTTTTATTCATTAGAAATGTTTTGAGCTGTTCTTATCAGCTTATTTTCTATTTTGAGAAATTCTTAACTTGAATCTGACGTTTTCCGTTTGCCGTATACGTGACGGTCTTAAACTCTCTGTTGAGAAAATCTCGTACTCATAGTCGCCCTCGTCTTAGAATCTAAATTAAGGTCTCTAATAACTAAAATGTAGATCTATAATGAAAAAGCTTTATTTTTTGTGTGGTGTCCTGTGCGATAAATACTTGCAATGATTACATTACTTATACAGCCCCAGTCTGAGGGCTCTGCAATTGTGGTAGGTCAATGGAAAAATGTGGAGATATTTCACGTTAGCGAGATGACCCTGTCTTAGAGGATGATAAACAACCGTGTCCTTGTCAGTGTTTCCTGGGAAAGTCTGCAGAAGAGAAAAAGGAAAGTAACGGTGTTGCTCTTATCAAAATGTATCAAAATATAGTTTCTTTATTATGTTTGTGTGGGAAATGTAGCAGTGAGGTGTCCAAGAGAAGCGATAACGAGACAGAGAGGAAATATTAGGGCGTTGTCTGGGATATGTGAATTTAAGTCAAGTTATTTTTAGAGGTAGTAATTAAACGGAAGTCCAATTCCTGGAACGTTCGCACATCTTAATAGATTGTTCGTAACGGAGTACACACGCGACTGCGCTGAAAGCAATCAATGCATATATTATTGTAATGGCGACACACTAACAGAGCATATGTTCCATTATCATCTCTTGACAACAGTGGATAAGAGATTGCGGACCTCTTCGGGAACCAACTTCCGATTGATTTAAGCGTTTAATTGGTCTAAAAATAAATTATAACTTTGGTGGAACAGTCAGTTATCGCTTAAAAAGTGAATTCGCGCTGCTTCAAACTTTTTCGCGCTTATTCCATGTCGTTTACCTCGACAAATATTGGCAAATGCTTTTGCAGTTGAATTCTAAAGGACTGTATGTATCAAAGTTCAGGAAAAGAAAAAGAAATTTGTTGTCTTGTGTTCCCGTCCTCGACAAAACGTGAATTTAAGCACTTTCACTTTGTAGTCGTGCAACGACGACAAAGAAATGTACAAAAAGTGTGATGCACGTGCAAAGTTGTTGTTTTGCTAATCTAAACCCATTCTCGTTGCCGTTCTCGTTGCCGTCGCAGTCGTCGTTGCTTAAGCTTCCTAATTTTTTCTTGGGTGGCACATCAATGAATCTTTCATTTTAGTAGGACCGAAAACGAATTTATAGCATTCTGTCCATGCAACCACTTATTATCCGAAAAGCAGCAAACGCTCCTTACTGAGCATCGTTACCGCATTGGTACGGTTTGAAGAAGCTGCGTCACGAAACTCTATCGAAATTCAAACAGTGGGGACTACCAAGGTGAGTGTAACATAAAAATAACGGGATTGTCTTGTCTTTGGATACGCTCCATCATTCCCACGATAACACTAAACGCAAACTCCGCGCATGTAAAACTTTTTCTGGCAGAGTAATTTTACTCGACCCGTGAAACAGATACTAACAACTAGTGCAAAGCAGTGTGTAGTAATCTAATACCTATTTCACGGGTAAAGTAAAATCACTCTAATAGCCTTATTGCATTTATGTACACACATAAAATAATTTCTATATCTTTCTTACCTGAGAATAGTTTTTGAAGTCGTGTTGACTGTGTCCCAATTTGTGTTTTATCATGAATGACGTCACCCAGCAGTCATCATCCTGGGCACCCTGTGTTGCTATGTAACTTATGTTGACTGGTGAATTGAATGACACTTTGTAGACTGGGGCAGGATCACCTTTCTCTGGTTTCCAGCTCCCTTTACCATAAAGTCTTCCTCTCCAGGCCTCGTGGCCGGAATCTGCTGAACTGGATGTTAGCTGACCATCTCCAATGATGGTATCGTCTTCAATCCCTAAGCTCTCTAATAAAACATCTAAAAAAAAGGGTATAATGTAAGAAGTCTTCTTGGGTTTTGCCAAGAGACTATAAAGGGGACAGAGAGGCCATCCCCCATATACACCCTATTCCATAGGTAATTCGTCTCGAGTTATTTTTAACACCACAGATCTCGAGGGGGATTAAACAACAGCCAATCACATAGCGCGAATGTGTTCCGCGTGGATGACCCACGCTGAGAGCCACGCGTCCTTCACGAAATGACGCAGAACAAAATGGGGGAAGACGCGGAGAGCGATTTTGCTATTCCTTTTGTCGACGAAAACGACTACAGCGAGATTTCTGCGAAAGCTGTACGTGTCAGCGAAACCGAAATTAAAAAAGAATCGCCCTTCCTCTCTTGTATAGAGCTAACAGTAGAGCAGGGAAATCCTTAACACACTGAATATTCTCTCAGGATCATTTATAATTTACAGTTTGAAGAGAGCAATTTCTGGTTTGATGTTTATTTTTTTCAGTCTTTATAGCGATTATTCCTACCCACCTACTTTGTCAACTGTAGGCGAACCCTCCTAAAGCTGAATTTCAAGGGACCATATTCAAGCTCAGAAAGAGAAATAAAATTTCGTCGTTGCTTATTTAGGTCCTCCATAAAACGCGAAATTAGGCATTTTCACGTCGTAGTCGTGCAAAAACGGGAAAGAAATGAACAAAAAAGTGTGTTGCACGTGCGAAGTTGTTTTTTTGCTAATTAAACCTATTGTTTTTTTGACGTTCTAGTTGTCGTCCGCGTCGTTGGATCTTAAACTCCCTAAATTGTACAAACGACCGGTTTCAATAGACCGGCGAAATTTCTCATTTTATTAAAGCACTGAGGTTACGACAACTTCGAGTTAAACTGATTTCACGGGTTGTCAAAGAGTCCAGCGATTCCTTTTTCCCAGGTGAGCGCCGACTCATTTCGCTTCAATATTCAGGAATGCTCTCGATCTTTTTACACTTTCATTACCTCTCGCCCGACATGTTTTGCATGGCGTTTGGTCATGCAAAACCTCCACGAAACATCCACGCCTCGCGCGAGGTAACTTTATCCCGATTCTAAAAATAACTCAAGACGAATTACCTATGGAATAGGGTGTATATGGGGGATGGCCTCTCTGTCCCCTTTATAGTCTCTTGGTTTTGCTTACGGTTCAATGCCCGGGTCAAACGCCGAACTTCTTATGAGAAGAACCTAATGCTAAATGGCCTAAATCTATTGTTCTCACTAGGTTCGTCACATGTGAATTTTGACGTTTGACCTGGGCTTAAGTTCTTTCGGTAAGGGCTAAAAAGTAGTCGGCTGTCTCCCTATGGGGATACTACCAATGATAAACTATTCAGGGTTGCTCTACCTGAAAGGATTAATTTTATTGAGGATAGAGGTATTGGGCATTAGAGGATGTGCTGAGACTTTAGCTTGGATTGGTCTTGTGTTGAATTGCATTATGGGACTATTTGGGGGATGAATTTTATGTTAAACTCGGAGCTGTGTCACGAAATTCAGCTAAATTAGGAAATTCCAAAACGCCCGTTAAATTAAGAGAAACATCAAAATAACCGCTCAAAACTTTACAGGAAGGTTAAAATAACGTAACAGAAACAACAAATGCCACGGATGGGCAAAACTGATTAAGATTGAAACGGATTGAAATTAGGGTTTTTGAAAACTGTTCAGCTTAACAGTTTTTCAAAGTTGATCCCTGCTGCCTGCAACTTCAAAAATAACTCAGGAGACATATTTGTTTGTCTCGGATCGCTGATTTTGTCATTTACATGTAATTTCTTTGCTTACTTTAAGTTCCATAGCGATTGAGGTTGAGTAATTGGCAAAATTAAAACAAAATGAGCTGGACTCCCGTGACACAACCCCTTTAAATTCGTCTCTCAACACGAAGGAGGGGCTACACCGTTTCCAGAACAGTCACATAGTACAATGATTTGCCAGACCACTGACTCGGTCTCTTGGGCTACCTAAGAATGGCTAATCATTACCAGTAAAAAACAGACCCCAGTTGTACAAAAGATGCCGATAACGCTATCCACTGGATATAATCTTTAACCACCGGATAGCGCAATTGGTTTCTCTAATAGCGCTTTCTTCTAATAGCACTAGCGCTTTGGAAAATTATTGGATTTTAGCGCTATATAAATAAAATAATAATAATAATAATAATTATTATTATTAATACTTATCCACTGGATAGTGATTTATCTGGTGGATACCGCTATCTTACGTTTAAACAATCGGGGCCAGTTAGACAAATTATCTTTAACTGACAAATTTACCAAACAAGAGTCTTTTAAAAAGGGATTTCTCAGAGGCGCACCTAATACCTGTTCCACTGTGAACGAAACGAAAAGCAGTTGGGGTCAGCTAAAGGTTAACTTAAACTTAGACATTCTGTACGTATATGGAAGGGGCGCCGTCTTTGGGGACACCTATCTATGAATAAAATAAATTCATAAGGCAAAATTTTGTTTGTGCTACATCTTATATCTCGGCTGTTTTAGAGGCGATTTAGATAAAAATTTAAGAGAGACATTGAAAAAAAATAGGCGTTTAGGAGAGTTGTTTTTTATTTGGTAGATCGCGCTTTACAGCGATGCTTCAAGCTACAGTTGTACCAAATTGGGAAATCGTGATTTTCCTAGCTTCGCTCGAAATTATGATTTATTTCACATCCCTTATTTGGAATAAGGCTACTGTTGGAATATTGCATCAGTTAATTTGACTTTCTGATTTTGTACCATCCCGGTTCCCTATTCAAGAAATTCTTTTCACACAAAACTGTACGTATTGATGTCTTCTTATTACTTACTTTGGCATGTGGAACCATTGAAACCATCTAGACATGAGCACCATGGTTTTGGGAGCGGGTAACACGAGCCTCCGTGTAGGCAGGTCAGCGATCTACATGGATCTATGTCGTTGTTTTCCTTTCTGATATTGTTCACATAAAGTGAGTCCTTCGTCTTCTCGAAGTAAGATGGAAACATTTCTTTACTTGCATAGTTCAATTCACATTCTTTGGCTTTTGTAAGATAATTGACACTGATGCATTTGATGTTAAGCTCGCAGTAATAGGTACATTTCTCGAAACAGATGCCTGGAATCGTTCTTATCACGTGACCGACCAGTTTGTGGTGACTCACGGGTTCAAGAAAGCGACACGGCTCAGCAGTTTGAAAAGACAGTATAGCAAGGAGACTGGTCACCAATAGCGTCGGCTGTAATGAAGGTCATTATGAGTTACTATAGAGCATGCGCACCTGCCACTTATTAGTGGCACTAGTACGAATGATAAAAACAACAACGAAAATAACAACAAAGTCTTTAAAATGATTTGAATTACAATTTAGACCGACACGCAGGTAGCATAGCTAGCCGAGGCTGGTCGGACTATAAATTCAAACGCTTTTATATAGTATCCTAAAGAAAAAACGAGAGAGAGTAAAGTACGTAAAGTTAAATAAATAAGAAATAACATAACATGAGGAATACAATAAATTACAAAAAAAAAATGGTATATCTAACAATTCTTTAGATTCAATATAATTTTATCACGATGTCAAGTAATACATTTTTCAACTCTTTATTAAGTCCTTCCCGACTCTGTGCCAATATATACTCATAGCTAGAATAGTAACCAAAAAGCTAGCAAAAATATGAGTTTATGCGCGAGAGAATCGTGCAGCACGTCTGCTTACGCGTGCCTCCAACCACAACGCAGCCTCGTCCCCAGGGCTTCAAGGAAAAACTGTAGGGACGAGGTTGACACAACGGCGACGGCAACGAGAAATACAATTTGTCGTTACATTTAGCACACGAGGCATGGGTACGACACCTAAGGGAGGGGAAGGGATTTCTGTGCATGGGGGGCGGGATGGAAACCCCTCCTCACTCCTCCCTCGCACATGCTCACGCGCCCACAATCCCATCCCTTTCCCTTTCGAACGCCTGCCATGAAGGCTTCATTGTATTTAAATCTGCAGGTGCATCAGAATCTTTAAAAGGTACATTTCTTTGCCGTCCGTGCATCCACGACGTGACTACGATGTGAAACTTACTCGACTTTCGACTTTCTTTCTTTTTTGACCATTGACAACCCTCATGGTCTTCACTTGCTTTAGATGTGACGTGGCCAATTATCATCGCAAAGTTCGACGAACTGGTGACGGTTTGCAGACAAAACTTGCAAGAAATCATAACCCTTTTTTTCTGGCAACTATTGATTATTTCTAGCCCTTCATGTTTGGAATGATCCTCCCTTGTTTTCTAGTGAAAAAATTAATTTAATTCATACGAGGACTAAGACCATTTTTCAGATCAAAATTCAATCATTTGCATTTTAGAATGTGATAAAGGATTTTCAACTGCAAAGACTCGGCGATATGTAAAGATTTTCTTCTTCAGTATTGTCTCGGTTTGAATATTAAACAATATTTACTTTCTTACCATCTTAAACTGAGGAGTTTCAGGACAAACTGCAGATCAATCTATCCCCTTGAATTGTTCTTGTTGCTCAGTCCCAAAAGTAGTCGAAGGAGATCTCATAAATTTTTAGCCATCTTGGTTATAAATTGTATGATTTACATTGGTCATTTAATATCACTCGCCTCCTCGAACGAGTCTAAGGGGTTGATAGGTATAACAGTCTATCTTACGTGCACACAATAACCAGTTTTATTAAATGTCACTGTTTTCAAATAAGTTGTGTTGACGGAGTAACGAGTTCTGCCACGCAAAGGGAAATTACAATAATAAAACTGACATTGCGTGAAATAGCGGAGAGCTTATCTTGCTTTTTTGATACGAGCTTATTATTAAAACCCATTTTCTTTTTGAAAATTTAGTCTTTGAATCATCTCATTGATGAACAGCGGAGGGACAGCCGTGTTCGTGAAATAGCGGAGAGCTTATCTTGCTTTTTTGATACGAGCTTATTATTAAAACCCATTTTCTTTTTGAAAATTTAGTCTTTGAATCATCTCATTGATGAACAGCGGAGGGACAGCCGTGTTCGACCAAGATGAAAAGGAGTGAAATTTACTTGCTAAATCAATATTTGCGACAAGCGGGAGACAACTACATATTCAGTATTGAACTTTTTTATTGACTAAACACCACAGTGATCATAATAATTATAACGTTTAATTTTCCTGTAGCGTTTAAGTGCCCCCCCAAAGTGATTTTACTCTGAAGCTTTCCTTTCCTTCCCGCCTTCACGATTTCTTTGTTGTGTAAACCTTGAAATGGATCCGGGGGTTGAATTTAGTACTTAAAGACGAAGATATACCGTTCACTTATGAGCCACAAAACGAGACACCGACGAAATAACAATTTCGTTTGGTTGGAAGGAACAGGTGAAAAATGAGCAAACATTAATTTTAGCAAATTATTCAGTCTAAACAAGTCTGTTGAAGTTTGGTAAACACACAACGCGGGGCTAATCCGTAAAATATCCTCCACGAAGTCCAGCCTCCACTCGAAGGGTCATACATTTTCCGCCGTGAGAAAAGATTGACATTACATGAGTTGTACTATATGTAAGGATATGGAAATTTGTCATTAAGGTAATCATTTCAGTCGAACAGACGCACCTTTTGGCTGCACAAATGTAGTTAGTACATGAATGAGAATGACAAGAAGGCTTAACTTATTTTAGCTGCATGATAGTCAGCCTCGGTTTCGAATTGCGGTGAATCCCGTTCTCAGTAGTGTTATCTCAGCTGTCAATCTCGGATGCCGAAGAAGAATGAATTGTGCGGAGGATTAAGCAGAATTTCGATACATCTCCTTTTCCGCGTGTTTGTTCTGTCAAATAAGTTTTCCTCTTCGTGCACTACTCAGTAAGTAGCACCTTGTGTGTTCTTATTTCTGTTCATGAACAAGAGAAAACACCGACGTCGATCTTCTGTGAGACTTTAAGGCATCACAATTTCATTAAAGAAATTCTAGCTGTGAACTTAAAGATGTTGCTCTTGTATTCCTCGCAACATGCATGCACCTCCTATACTCCACAGACGCCTTTATAAGACACGGCTGTTAACTAAGAAAACTGACCTGTAACAATTTTAATTTTTGGCAAATTACCCCACAGCTTTAACACTAAACCTGGCTTCTGATCTTTTAAATTTACATGATAACGAGAGAAACGCAATAAGACAAGCTGTTTTCAGCTTAACCTAAACGCCAACATCTGCTGTGGGTCTTCAAGGTGTTACCACTCAGTAAACAGATTGTAGCGGTGAAGAAAGGTGCTTCAGTGCTTCTCAGACCCTATTGACAGCCTACTGAAACCAGCGACTGATGTTAGAATCACTGAACTGGGCAACGCCTGGATATGATGACAAGACGAGGAGGACATTCCTACTACTGGTTATTTGCAGACCCCGAGGGACGCTAGTCTGCTACACAGCCGTTTTTAGTTTCGTCACGCAATGCTCCTCCCCGGGGAGGAGCGTTGCGTGACGACACTAAAAACGGCTGTGTAGCAGTCTAGAGGGACGTATGCAGAGTGTTTCTTCCGATTAAATGCCACATCCATAGAGTTCAATTCTTAGGGCAATCCGTCCGTACCACGTAGTTGGCATTATGCGCACAGCAATTGTCTCGAAAGGATTTTCAAACTGGTTCGTTACTACAGCTTCTTTGTCTACGTTGCCGGTAAAATCCTAAAACAAAGAAAAAAAATGCACTTT